>NC_091741.1:34237291-34267291 GCF_043380555.1 Nothobranchius furzeri | reverse complement strand
CTTAGTACTAGTACCTACAGCTTAGCATTAATACCTACAGCCGAGTACTAGTACCTACAGCTTAGTACTAGTACCTACAGCTTAGTATTAATACCTACAGCCGAGTATTAATGCCTACAGCCGAGTACTAGTACCTACAGCTTTGTACTAGTACCTACAGCTTAGCATTAATACCTACAGCCGAGTATTAATACCTACAGCCGAGTACTAGTACCTACAGCTTAGCATTAATACCTACAGCTTAGTATTAATGCCTACAGCCGAGTACTAGTACCTACAGCTTAGTACTAGTACCTACAGCTTAGCATTAATACCTACAGCCGAGTATTAGTACCTACAGCTTAGTACTAGTACCTACAGCTTAGTATTAATACCTACAGCCGAGTATTAATGCCTACAGCCGAGTACTAGTACCTACAGCTTTGTACTAGTACCTACAGCTTAGCATTAATACCTACAGACGAGTATTAATACCTACAGCCGAGTACTAGTACCTACAGCTTCGCATTAATACCTACAGCTTAGTATTAATGCCTACAGCCGAGTACTAGTACCTACAGCTTAGTACTAGTACCTACAGCTTAGTATTAATACCTACAGCCGAGTATTAGTACCTACAGCTTAGTACTAGTACCTACAGCTTAGTATTAATACCTACAGCCGAGTATTAGTACCTACAGCTTAGTACTAGTACATACAGCTTAGTATTAATACCTACAGCCGAGTACTAGTACCTACAGCTTAGTACTAGTACCTACAGCTTAGCATTAATACCTACAGCCGAGTACTAGTACCTACAGCTTAGTACTAGTACCTACAGCTTAGCATTAATACCTACAGCCGAGTACTAGTACCTACAGCTTAGTACTAGTACCTACAGCTTAGTATTAATACCTACAGCCGAGTATTAATGCCTACAGCCGAGTACTAGTACCTACAGCTTTGTACTAGTACCTACAGCTTAGCATTAATACCTACAGCCGAGTATTAATACCTACAGCCGAGTACTAGTACCTACAGCTTAGCATTAATACCTACAGCTTAGTATTAATGCCTACAGCCGAGTACTAGTACCTACAGCTTAGTACTAGTACCTACAGCTTAGCATTAATACCTACAGCCGAGTATTAGTACCTACAGCTTAGTACTAGTACCTACAGCTTATAAAAAGGGGTACTCAACAACAACGGCGCTAGCACAGATGACTAACGATTGGATGACGAATATGGATAATAGAACATTAACAGGAATGGTATTATTGCTTATGAGTGTGGCATTTGATCTAGTAGATCATAATCTGCTACTGAAAAAATCAGGGTTGTGTGGATTTCATAAATCAGCTATTAAATGGGAGGAAAGTTATCTAACTGGAAGGGAGTTTATGGTATTGTTTAATGGCAGTTATTCTGAAAGGAAGACTCTTTTATGGGGGGTGCCGCAGGGAAGTTGTCTTGGTCCATCGTTATTTTCAATTGTTTACAAACGACCTACCATTTATGTTAGAATGTGCCACGATTGTATTATATGCAGACGATTTGACTTTATATGTGGCGGAAAGGAATTTGGAGGAATTAAATTCAGTTTTGATAAATGAATTGAGGTTAGTAGAAGGGTGGATTAATGAAAACAAGTTGGTTTTTAATGTGGAGAAGACTAAATGTATGGTGATGGGATCACCTCATTTGTTGAGAGAACCTGTTGAATTTATGTATAAGGGAAATGCCTTGACCAGGTTAGAGAAGTTAGGTTACTGGGTTTAACAACTGATGAAACGCTAAGTTGGAATAGTCAAGTGAAACAGATTTTAATTAAAATGGGAAAGAACATGGCAATGGTGAGGAACGGTAGAAAATGTATTTCTTATTTAAGTAGAAAAGTTTTAGTTAAAGCTACTGTTTTGTGTCACTTGGACTATTGTGCAGTAATGTGGGCTGCTACTATGGAAGCAAACTTAAATAAGTTACAGGTCGCACAAAATAAGGCTGCTAGATGAGTTCTTTTATAAGGAGTTGTCTGGATATGCATACTGCTCTAGCATGGATGGGTGTAAGGAGTAAAGTCGTCGTCTTCCTCCGCTTATCCGGGTCCGGGTCGCGGGGGCAGCATCCCAACTAGGGAGCTCCAGACCGTCCTCTCCCCGGCCTTGTCCACCAGCTCCTCCGGCAGGACCCCAAGGCGTTCCCGGACCAGATTGGAGATGTAACCTCTCCAACGTGTCCTGGGTCGACCCGGGGGCCTCCTGCCGGCAGGACATGCCTGAAACACCTCCCCAGGGAGGCGTCCAGGAGGCATCCTGACCAGATGCCCAAACCACCTCAACTGACTCCTTTCGATCCGGAGGAGCAGCGGTTCTACTCCGAGTCCCTCCCGAATGTCCGAGCTCCTCACCCTATCTCTAAGGCTGAGCCCGGCCACCCTACGGAGGAAACTCATTTCGGCCGCTTGTATCCGCGATCTCGTTCTTTCGGTCATTACCCAAAGCTCATGACCATAGGTGAGGATTGGGACGTAGATCGACCGGTAAATCGAGAGCCTGGCTTTCTGGCTCAGCTCCCTCTTCACCACGACAGATCAGCTCAGCGTCCGCATCACTGCAGACGCCGAACCGATCCGCCTGTCGATCTCCCGATCCCTCCTACCCTCACTCGTGAACAAGACCCCGAGATACTTAAACTCCTCCACTTGAGGTAGGACCTCTCCCCCGACCCGGAGTTGGCAAGCCACCCTTTTCCGGTCGAGAACCATGGTCTCAGATTTGGAGGTGCTGATCCTCATCCCAGCCGCTTCACACTCGGCCGCGAACCTACCCAGCAAGAGCTGAAGGTCAGAGCTGGATGAAGCTAGGAGGACCACATCATCCGCAAAGAGCAGAGACGAGATTCTCCTGCCACCAAACTCGACACACTCCACACCACGGCTGCGCCTAGAAATTCTGTCCATAAAGGTTATGAACAGAACCGGTGACAAAGGGCAGCCCTGGCGGAGTCCAACCCTCACCGGGAACAGGTCCGACTTACTACCGGCTATGCGGACCAAACTCACGCTCCTCTGGTAAAGGGACTGAATGGCCCTTAACAGAAAGCCACCCACCCCATACTCCTGGAGCGTCCCCCACAGGGTGCCCCTGGGGACACGGTCATAAGCCTTCTCCAAATCCACAAAGCACACGTGGATTGGAGTAAAGTATTTACTTATAACATTTATTAGGAATGTTATAAATACACAAACACCAGACATTTTTTAGAGATGTTCACCAACGTGCTACGCGTCAAGCTGATGGTTGCTTTTTGTTGCCAGTTAGTCAAACTAATTTTCTTCATAGGTCAGTATGGTATAGAGCTATGGTGGAATAGAATGGTTTACCACAATTCTTGAGGGGTCAGCTACAACGGAGTGATTTTTGTAAGAGGTTGCTGATATTTATTTATACCCTTTTTACACGAGTTAACATGAGGAAGATGAGTTTCATACTTTATTTATTTAATGTTTTCTTGTCCGGTGCGTTGAGGAATCCCTGTTTTATGTTACTGGGAAATGTATTATATTTAGTTGCTGTACTGGGTGGAACGTGGTGCATTCTTACAGCGGAGATGTATATTGTACATGAAATGGTTTGTTTGCTTGTGAGCCCAGTGTTGATGCATTAATAATGTTTTAACAGCGGCTAATGGGGATCTTAATAAACAGACACACACCGCTGCAGAAACAACAGCAGCAGAAGAAGAGTTGACAGGAAGTACACTCCTCAGACTAAGACGTCAGGCAGATTAAACCGGTGTCGTGTCTCGCCGCCCCGCCCGACTCCGGGTCCGTTCCTGGGTTTTTGATGAGCATCAGCTGGTCCACCCGTTTATGAATCCTAGGAAAACCACTGCAGCCTCTAAATTATTCACACCAACTGGTGGAACTGGTAACTTGTCCACAGGAAGTTGTGAGTGATGTCATCCGCTGTTAAACCACTCAGATCCGAGGACGTGCATTTGTGTTCGATGGTAATGATGCTGTAAAGTGCAGCTTCAGCGGAGCTCCTCGGCGGTTCTGATGCTGCAGCGTGTCGTAGATGAAGACGGTGTCTGGACGAGAAGCTCATTCATATTACAGAAGAACGTCGGAAGGAATTCCTGCTTTCTGTTGTATCACCTGAAGACACGGCAGCAGGTCAGCTCGGAGCGCCGACTCCACTCCGCTCTTCCTCGGATAAATAATTCAGCTCTTTGATGAAATATAGATAAACAACAGCATAGATGATGGCTTCACTTCTCTGATTGTCCAGAGGATGCTTTTATTTCTGTTTTAGAGAAAACAGGGCAACCTGAAATCAGGCCTCGAGGAGGAGCGACGCTCCCATAACCTACTGTCGTTTCTCTAGACGAGTTCCGGGGCGCCACGCTGGTGGAGCTGATGAAGAAGGAGGGAACGACGCTCGGACTCACGGTTTCTGGTGGGATCGATAAAGATGGGAAACCTCGGGTTTCCAACCTCCGACAGGGAGGCATCGCTGCCAGGTGACCCTCGTCTTCATCGGGATTCCTGATTCCTCAGGAATGAAAAGATTAAACTCGCTTTCTTTCTTCTAAAGGTTCAAAAGAAACCTGACACAAAACTCAGAACCTTCTTTTTACAATATTCGTCATTTGTACTTGAATAAACTAGTTAGAGGTCAGAACTTTTCAGGTGTTTAGTAGCTGGAACGGTTCAGAATCACATTTCATAGCCAGCAGCAGCAAATGCAGATGTGGACAACCTCTGGACCGGATCTTCATGTCTGAGCTGAAGAAAACACGAGAAGTTTAATGATCGTCGTTGTTGTTATTTCAGGAGCGACCAGCTGAATGTGGGCGACTACATTCGCTCGGTCAACGGGATCAACCTGGCCAAGTTCAGACACGACGAGATCATCAGTCTGCTGAAGAACGTCGGGGAGCGGGTGGTCCTGGAGGTGGAATACGAGCTGCCGCCCGTCTGTAAGAAGTTCTGATCCAACACCTAATGTGTTCTAGTGTCCTTCTGAATGTGGTTCTGCTGGGTCCGATCAGCTGGGATGTTGATGTTCTGGTCTGTTGCAGCTGTGCAGGGGTCAGGGGTCGTCTTCAAGAACGTGGAAGTCACTCTTCACAAGGAGGGAAACAGCTTTGGCTTTGTCATTAGAGGTGAGATGTGTTTGTTTGTTTGTTTGTTTAACGCAATCCAAAACAAACACATCGTGTGACTACCTGCGCAGGCGGAGCGTACGAGGACAGGAACAAGACCCGCCCCATCGTCATAACAACCATCAGGCCGGGCGGGCCAGCTGACAGGTGCTGCCTCTTCCATTCACTCCTGTTCAGACATTTTTGACCCTTTTGAGCTTCCATACAAACTGAAAGCAACTTTGTTTCTATAGAGAAGGAACCGTGAAGCCGGGTGATCGACTGCTGAGCATCGATGGGATTCGTCTCCATGGCAGCACGCTGTCTGAGGCCATGAGCATCCTGAAGCAGTGCGGCCAGGAGGCCACGCTGCTGATCGAGTATGACGTGTCCGTGATGGGTCAGTTTAGTCCGATTAAAACCAAATGAACAAAATTAATGAAGAGGTAGTTCAGTTATTAAAAGTAGTGCACCCAAAGACAAAGCCCTGTGGAACACCAGGATGAGGGAATTAAACTAGATTCAGAAACACGTTACACTCGCTGTTTTTTCTCCGTAGACTCGGTTGCTACGGCGTCGGGGCCCCTGCTGGTTGAGGTTGCCAAGCCAACGGGTTCCAGTCTGGGTGTGGCCTTGTCCACCTCCGTGTTCTGCAGTAAGCAGGTCATCGTCATCGACAAAGTCAAACCAGCCAGTATAGCGGACAGGTACCACGGCCCGCTTGGCAGAACTTTCATTTCTTTATTTGATGATAAACCTTTTTCTCAGTAAACGGATTATTTTCTCAGACATCTGAATAATTTAATGTTTGCTGAACAGATCTGACCTTCTGCTGTGTTTATCTGAAGGAATCATAGCGCTGATGGGGTCTTTTGCGTTTGTCTCAGAGTCAGTTACAGACGTTCTTCTTGATTGCCTTGATGCTTTCATGACTCGCTTCACTCGATGGGCACAACGTTCCTCCAGTTTGCAGGTTTTTATGGGTTTTAGCTTCCACCTTCTGGTGAACATGAGTGTTTGTGTGTAGGTGCGGCGCTCTTCATGCAGGAGACCACATCCTGTCTGTCGACGGGAAGTCCATGGAATTCTGTTCCCTGGCTGAAGCCACTCAGCTGCTCTCCGCTTCCTGTCAGACCGTCCGTATGGAGATCCTGCCTCAGCACCAGGCCCGGCCGGCCCTGAATGCACCACAGCACGGTATATTAATACACAGCAGCTCCTGAATGCACCACAGCTCAATATTAACACACAGCAGGTCCTGAACGCACCACAGCTCAGTATTAACACACAGCAGGCCCTGAATGCACCACAGCTCGATAGTAACACACAGCAGGCCCTGAACGCACCACAGCTCAGTATTAAAACACAGCAGGCCCTGAACGCACCACAGCTCAGTGTTAAAACACAGCAGGCCCTGAACGCACCACAGCTCAGTGTTAAAACACAGCAGGCCCTGAACGCACCACAGCTCAGTATTAAAACACAGCAGGCCCTGAACGCACCACAGCTCAGTATTAAAACACAGCAGGCCCTGAACGCACCACCACATGTCTGTTTTGTTTTCTGTTTACAGATCTTTTGGGACCTTTTTTACATAACTTATGTTTTACTGCTTTGCTGTTAATTAAGCAGACAGAAACCACCTGTAGGAGAGATTAGTTGGTTCTGGACGGAGATGTTGGTGAGCTGACAGATTTATAACTCGCTCCCCTACATGTACATCTCTGCTGGACTCAAATGTCCTCCAGTATGATGGGAACATAAAGACGTCAAATTTAATGGATCCTAAACAAACTCTTGACATTGAGGAGGCCTTAAATGCACCACGACTTTCTGTTAGAGGAGACAAAGAATGGCTTTTATTCCACAAGTCGACATGAATGCAAACATCTTATTGAGAGACCTGTGACCTGCAGAGTCATTCTATTTAACTCTGACCTCTGGGTCATTCA
This sequence comes from Nothobranchius furzeri, assembly GCF_043380555.1. Taxonomy (NCBI): domain Eukaryota; kingdom Metazoa; phylum Chordata; class Actinopteri; order Cyprinodontiformes; family Nothobranchiidae; genus Nothobranchius; species Nothobranchius furzeri. The sequence continues at coordinate 34,260,210 of NC_091741.1, read as the reverse complement.
GATAAACGGTTTCCTAGTAGATGAAAGGAGTCTAAAAGTCTGATACTGAAACAGAGTTAAGGACCTGAACGATGCTTCCTTCTACACCTGATCGTGGACCGGAGGACTTGTTCAGGAATTATCTTGTTGACCATCTTAGGAAACGTGGTTCTAATCAAACTTCTTTGTACTGCTGCAGAACCTCCTGACCTTTGACCTCTGCCTGCTCCTCTTGTCTGAACCTGAACATCCTCCTGTGTGTGTGTGTGTGTGTGTGTGTGTGTGTGTGCGTGCGTGCGTGCGTGCGTGTGTGTGTGTGTGTGTGTGTGTGTGTGTGTGTGTGTGTGTGCGTGCGTGTGTGTGCGTGTGTGTGTGTGCGTGTGTGCAGTCAAGGTGCAACGTAGTCCCCGCCCCCTCCCCTGGGAAACCGGAGGCTCCACCCCCATCCTCCCCCCCTACCACTACAACACCTATCACCCCGACCAATCAGGTGGCAGATCGCACAGCCGCCATACAAACAACCCTCGTACGTCCGCCCCGCTTCTCTGCTTCTTTAAATAAGGGGCAAGAGAGTTTGACTAAATCTCTCCCTCTCTCTCTCTCTCTCTCTCTCTCTCTCCCTCTCTCCCTCTCTCCCTCTCTCTCCCCAGCCCTTAGCCACTCGTTCTCTCCCGGCTCCATGTCTGCCTACAGTCTCTCGTCCCTCAACATGAGCACCCTGCCCAGGAACATGTATCCCACAAGTCCACGCAGCACGATGATGAGGAGGAAGGCTAAGAAGAAGGAGTTCAAGAGCTCCTGTGAGTCTATCCACGTTTTGAATAAAACTGTATTAGCCCACGAGCGGGAGCAAACAGAAACTGAGTCTGTTTGTAATTAAATGTCGTTAAAATTCTCCCATCAGTATCTCTGGCGTCCAGCACCGTGGGTCTCGCCGGTCAGGTGGTCCACACAGAAACCACCGAGGTGATGTTGCTAGGAGACGGCATCATGGGGTTCGGCCTGCAGCTCCAGGGTGGAGTGTTTGCCACAGAAACGCTGTCATCCCCGCCGCTCATCGCCTACATTGACCCGGACAGTCCTGCTGAGAGGTGAGATGGAGACGGGAAGGACGTTTGGGTGCTTTCGTGTTTCTGACAGACGGAGAACCTTTTCTGTAAATATGAAAATCTGGAGCCAGATAATGTTTTTGTTGAATAGAGAACTCTAGATTAACTTCACTTCATTAGGTGGAACTTTTTGTACTTGTTTATTTGCACATTTCAGCAGTTTTTACCAGGGACGCTCCGACACAATCACACGATCGGAAATCGAGTCCAACCGTGTGATTTTAAACAGGTTGGAATCGGAGGGGACAACTGGATTTAACCGCTTAAAACAACAAACGTTTAAATTCGTCCGGAGAAAGAGATTTTCTAACGGAAAAACGACGGCTTAGATCCTCTCCATCAGTGCTCTTTGTGTCACAAACGATACCGTAAAGTTTAAGGTAGACCGGGAGTTCACACACATAACACACAGCAGCTAGCTAACAGAGCATGGCTGTCGCCTTAAGAGAGAAAATGTCTGTAATTTGATATTCTAAACAAACAGCAGAGGGAGTGTAATGTGTGCAAACCGGCATTTAACTGGTGGAAAGGGTGGTGCTGCGTTCAACACCACGACTCACGCGCCACCTCAAAAAACTAACCCTGCTCAGTTCGCTGCAGCAATTCGGATAAGCCAGCCGACACCACAGATACGTTAAAAACAAAATAAATGGTCTACGGACAGCAAAACGCCAAGATGGCAGCAGATTTATGACCCTGGATGACGTCTGTGGATGCCCGCGTCGGGTTTGGAGTCTCCTGGCGTCGCGGTACGATCTCCTTTACCTGTACAGATGCAGCAGCTCTACAGGTGTTGTGTAGAAAAGAGTCACCCTGCTGCTGATCGCCATCGCTGTCGCTGAAAACAGCCGCACACTGAGTCAACTGTTTCAAATATGAGGATGCAACAAGGATGCTTTTACATGTGTCATTAATATTAACGCGTTTCTGAACGAGTGATTTATGGCAGCTAAACTAAAGAAAGTCAAAAACAGAAAGAAATGCATAAATGATTCAAAATAAAATGTTTGCATTTCTCAGGGATGAGGTCCTGCCCCAAGAGGAGGAGTTTAAGTATCTCGGGGTCTTGTTCACGAGTGAGGGACAACTGGAGCGTGAGATCGATAGGCGGATTGGTGCTGCATCTGCAGTGATGCGGGCGTTGTACCGGTCTGTCGTGGTGAAGAGAGAGCTGAGTCAGAAGGTGAAGCTCTCGATTTACCGGTCGATCTACGTTCCTACCCTCACCTATGGTCATGAGCTTTGGGTAGTGACCGAAAGAACGAGATCACGGATACAAGCGGCCGAAATGAGTTTTCTTCGAAGAGCGGCTGGGCTCTCCCTTAGAGATAGGGTGAGAAGCTCGGTCATCCGGGAGGGGCTCAGAGTAGACCCGCTGCTCCTCCACATCGAGAGGAGCCAGTTGAGGTGGCTCGGGCATCTGGTCAGGATGCCTCCTGGACGCCTCCCTGGTGAGGTTTTCCGGGCATGTCCAACCGGGAGGAGACCTAAAGGAAGACCCAGGACACGGTGGAGGGACTATGTCTCTCACCTGGCCAGGGAACACCTTGGGATTCCCCCGGAGGAGCTGGCCCAAGTGGCTGGGGAGAGGGAAGTCTGGGCCTCTCGCCTTAGGCTACTGCCCGACACTGGATAAGCGGATGAAAATGGATGGAAGGAATTAATTAATTGATTAAGTTATTAATTAATTAAATAATTGATTGATTGATTGATTGATTGATTAATTAATCAATTTCTAAAATATCGTATCGGGACTCAGTGTCGGCAGATTCCCAAAATCAAATGAGCCGTAGTCGTATCTGGAGTAAAAGCATGATCGGAACGTCTCTAGTTTTTACGGATCTATGATCAAAATCCCTGTCAGGAGGTTTTAGGCCAGTTTTCTCAGATAAACTCCTGCACTTCTGATCTTTTACAAACACATCTAATAACTTCTAGATTGTCACAGATGTTTAGTGATATTATTGCATCACGTCGTGAGACCCGCCCACTCACCCTGGGGTGGTGTGGTCTGAGCTCAGCGTGCTGTGTTTGCAGGTGTGGGATTCTTCAGATCGGCGACAGGATTCTGTCCATCAACGGCGTCCCGACCGAAGACTCGACCCTGGAGGAGACCAACCAGCTGCTCCGGGATTCGTCCATCACCGCTCAGCTCACGCTGGAGATCGAGTTTGACGTGGCGGGTAATCGCTAACGGGATCCTTCTGGTCAAACAGCAGCTTGTGTCCAGATTCTTTGTGTTTGTTGATGATGGGAACAGCAACAGTCCGTTCTGTTTCCTGTTTGTCGGACTGAAACACGTCCTGCCCGCTCAGCTTCACTAAAATGTTAAAGTGACTCAGACTCGCTGTGTGATGTCGCCGACGCTCATCAGATGAACATGAACCCATCGTGTAGCTGAAACCCGTCACTGATAACGCCGCTAGGAATGTTTTATCTGTTGGCTAACGACCTCCTGACCCACCGGTCATAGGGCCGGGTCAAAGTTCATAACGTATCAGAAAAAAACAGTGCATGTGCAGCTCAGCCACTGTCACTATCGGGGGAAACGCTGGATGGCGAAAACGATGACACGTCAGATCCTGGGACATCGGGTCGTCGTGTCGTTTGAAATCACACCTTCAGTCAGAAAACTGTCCAGCGCTGCATCACAACCGTCCCGCTGATGTGGGACCAAACACCGACTTACGTGTAGTCTAATCATCACAAAGTTAAACTTAGTAAACCTGAGTGAAACGGTTTCCATAGCAACCAGGGGTTGTTTCAGTTAGCAGACTCGTGAATTCTTGTAAAAGCAGGTTTTTGGTTTTTTAAATTCCAGATTTTTAGGTTTTCTGCTACAAAGATTTCAGTTTGACGCTGAAAACGTTTAACCCGAGTCTGTTTTCATCCGACGCCTGATTCCTACCGAGACTGTGAGCGAGGTCGTTCCTAAAAGCAGCATCTTCCATGACCAACGACAAGCAGAGGCTTAAGCTTTTGACTTTCCTGATGAGTCGGTGTTGGGTCCGTTTCCATTTGGATGTTTTTACGGGATAAATTCACAACAGCTGAGGGCTGCTTTCCTCATCATCTGTGAAGTCAGACGGATGAACTCCAACATCGGCACAAAGCCGTTGTCATGACGATTCCTGACTCAGATGGTTTTGTTATCCTGCCTCCTTGTTTTTCCAGAGTCAGTTATCCCGAGTTCAGGAACGTTCCACGTAAAGCTCCCAAAGAAACCAGGCGTGGAGCTGGGAATCACCATCAGTTGTGAGTTCCGCCACAACATTACGACCACCTGCCTTACGTCTTTCCGCTCTGAGACTAAGCCGCTCTTCTGTTTGTGTCTGAAGCTCCGTCCAACAGGAAACCAGGGGATCCTCTGATCATCTCAGACATCAAGAAAGGCAGCGTAGCTCACAGGTAACCCCGCCCCCTACACCCTGCTAGGGCTGGGCAAAGAGGACCAGAACTCCGTATTTTTTAGTCAAAGCTGCTCGTCTCATCGACACTTTTCTCTAGAATATTTTTATAGTCTTTGTAAAAAAGTTGAAACTCCAAATGTAGCAGCTGTTGGTGGGCGGGGGCAGCAACCAGAGACTCCGCCCCCCCAGCCACATTCTCAAGCCACCTCGGTACACCTGGTGGGAGTTTTAATTTAGTAGAACAGAAACTCGTTTCCGACCAGCACGACTGAACAGGGAAGGAAACCGGGTCTGGGTCGAGTTCTGTCACTTCTAACCAGGCGTGGCCGTTACAGAAGGAGAACTAAACCTCGCCCTGATGAAGATGTTTTTTCTCCAGGACGGGAACTCTGGAGCTCGGAGACAAGCTGCTGGCCATCGATAACATCCGGGTGGAAAACTGCTCCATGGAGGAAGCTGTTCAGATCCTCCATCAGTGTGAGGAACTCGTCAAACTGAAGATCCGCAAAGACGAAGACAACTCAGGTCCCCATTTTGTTTCTCTTATCTAAACTAAAGTAGGTCCCAGAACCCTGATCAGAGGTCACACCTGCAACCATTAGTAGGTGGTTACTTTTAATAAATGACCAATAGAATATAAAGGTATTCCATAAAATATGGATGATCGATATTATTGAACCTTTGATATTGGATTGATGATGAAACTGGGTACTTTAGGTACGGCAGGGAAACAACACTTTATAATAGTTTATAAAAATCAGTTTATTACTATATTTCTATTACTATGATGATGAAGGACAAATGGTTATAAATGGTGATTTAAAGAAGGGATGGGTACCGAATTCGGTACTTTTAAGGTACCGACCGAATTCCACAGTACCGACCGAGCACCGATTCACTTAATTTGAAACGGTGCCTCGTTTCGGTACCCGTCCTTCATAACGAGAACGTGCCTAGACAGCTGCGCATGAGCAAGAGCGTTATGTCATCGGTCGCTGCGAGCCAGTTGTAAACAGAGCAGCATGATAGAAAGAACACGCTAAAGCTTGGGTCCACTTCACTAAATGTGATGGGTAACTGGGTGATGATGAAACCAGCGACAACGATCTAAGTGAGACATCCTCATCTTAATCTGCTCCGGTAGGTAAATAAAATGTTTAAGATAATGTTAGCTTGATTTGTTAGCTTCCGTTTCACTAATGGTGCGTTCGCTTTCTCCTCGGATTTCCGAATTTCCGACTAGAAGAACATGAACGCGCTCTAAAGTTTGGCTTCACTTTACTAAATGCGACGGGTGATTGGGTGAAGATGAAACCAGCGACAACGATCTAAGTGTGAGGCATCATCGTTTTAATCTGCTCCACCAGCTAAATAAGCTGTTTAAGATAACGTTAGCTTGATATGTTAGCTTCCTATGACACCGTTGTTATCAGCTAATGGTGCGTTCGCTTTCTCCTCGGAAATTCTAACTTCCCAGTAGGAAAAATCAAAAGAAAAAAGACGGCAAAAGGAATGAAGATACACAGTAAATTTAGTTCACAGTAAAAATGTTTGCTTCAGTTTAATTATCAGCTTATAAAACTACAAGGACCATGTTAAAATACAAACAGTGGTATGTTATTTATCGTGATATTTATCAAATATGGTTATAGAGAAAAATATATATTTAATTATAAAAGAGAATTAAAAATATTAAACACTCAAAAGTATCGAAAATTGGTACCGTTAAGTACCGGTATCGATTCAAATGTCAAAGGTACCCATCCCTAATTCAAAGTGATGTTAAATGAGACAGTGAATGACCTCTGATGGAGCATGACCCGGTGTGTTTAAGAGCTTCACTAAGTGGCTCAGAAAGGTGATGTCTGGGTTAGGTTTGTGCCTTTCCTTTTAAAGGTTTGTTGTTCAGAAGTTTTGGACAAATCAGCAGCCAGAAAGTGTAATGGGCGTTATCAGACCTCCCCTTTCTCAGACGCAGAAACGCTTATTTCACCTAATATGTGAAGTTAACCAGTTAATATACTGATATTAACATGTGACGTAACTGATAATAAATCATTATTAAATCATCAACCCCTTTATGCAGATGACATCCAACTGTACATCTCCTTTAAGCCCCATGAGATGTCTAAGCTGCAGCTGTTACACACCTGCTTAGACTCTATCAAAACCTGGATGGTGGGAGCTTTCTTCAGCTGAATGAAGATAAGACTGAGATCCTCATCTGTGCCCCAGACAAGCTGGTTCCCAAAGTCAGAGACTCTCTTGGTCAGCTTGCTTCCCACACCAAACCTTCTGTCAGGAATCTTGGTGTGACCTTTGACCCAGCTCTCACCCTGGATTCTCATGTCAGTTCTCTTGTTGGCTCTTCCTTCTTCCATCTCAGGAACATTGCTAAGCTGAGTCCCATTCTGTCCCGCTCTGAACTTGAGACAGTTCTCCACACCTTCATCTCCTCACGCTTAGACTACTGTAACTCTCTTTTCACGTGTCTGAGCAGAACCTCCCTGAACCGTCTACAGGTGGTTCAGAACGCCTGTGCTCGGCTTCTGACCAAGTCCTCCAAACACACCCACATCACCCCGCTTCTCCTCCAGCTTCACTGGCTGCCAGTCAACTTCAGGGTTCATTTCAAGATCCTGGTTCTGGTCTATAGGGCCTTACATGGACAAGCACCATCTTACATTGGTGATCTTCTTAGTCCCTACACCCCCAGCAGGTCCCTGAGGTCCAGTGACCAAAGCCTACTGGCTGTGCAGCACCAGGCTAAAGGTCAAAGGTGACAGATCATCTGCTGCTGTGGCCCCCAGACTCTGGACCTCTCTCCCCCTGAGCCTGAGATCAGTGGACTCAGTGGTCTCCTTTAAAAAGCAGCTGAAGACTCACTTGTTCAAGCTGGCTTTTGTATGACCTTCTTCACCTCTCTCTCTTTATTCTGCTCTCCCCACCTATTCCACCTTCCTCAGGATCCACTGGTTTCCCTCTTTCCTGTTCACTCTCTCTCGTTCTTAACATTTTTTAATCACAATTGTCTATTTTTGCTCATTTTAAATATATTTTAACCATTTTCTAAATGCTTTTTTATATTTTTACTTTTTTTTTTGTGAAGCGCCTCGTGATTTTTATCTTGAGAGGCGCTATAGAAATGATATTTTCTTCTTCTTCTTCCATTTGGTGAATTTAAGATCTGAAATATGGCGTTTCAAGAATAAACATTTATGTTGATTCATTCATTGTGAAGCAGTCAATGCGTTATTAAATCACTTCAGACGAAACAGAACTTTATTGTAAATAACTTGTAAAGGTAGGAAGTCATTTATGAGACCAAATGAGATAAAGTGGAGAGAGTATGTAAGTGCATCTCCATGTCAACATGAGAGGTTGTTATGACGACGTATCCGGATGGCCAGGGTATTCCAGGCAGATAAAACCGGCTGGTCTGATGACCTCTGCTCTCTAGTAGGGCAGGTTGTTGACAGATGTCTAAACCTTTGCGTTACATGGCCTTCTCCTACGCTACAAGAGCCTCTAGACTCTTACCTCTCTTGTTTTACTCACCTGGCCCACGGTTGGTTTGCATAAAGCTTTATTGACATTACAGATGAACAGGAAGTGTCTGGAAGCATCATCTACACAGTGGAGCTGCAGAGGTATGGAGGCCCTTTAGGAATCACCATCTCAGGGACCGAGGAGCCCTTCGACCCCATCATCATCTCCTCGCTGAGCAAAGGGGGGCTGGCTGAGAGGTAAAACCACCGTCAGTCTAATGTTTAAAGAGCAAATAGCAGGTTAAATGTTATTTTAATTTCATGTAAAATGCCGTCCAAAAATACTATTTGAAACGCTAATTGTGGGTATTTTGTTTGACAATACATAACAGCCCCACAACTCCAGTGGGTCCGGACATCGAGGCCAAGAGAGATAGAGCGGCACCATCTTCCCTTCCTTCTTGTGTGTAGCTGAAAACTCGGCTTTTTGTAGTGCACACTTCAGAGCGCTGGATTACAATCCCAGCGACATGATGGGAGTTCATCACGCCTCCTGTCCTCCGGAACAGGCTTTAAAAAATACCCCACTGGCTCCGGAAGCAGCTCAGGGAGCTCCATGCTGAGCTCATGAAGCGGATGGGGAGCTTAGAAATTTCCTTGCGAGCCGGGAAGCTGGTTTCTGGGTCGGACCCAGGTCCGTGCCGCCTGCCCAGGTGATGACAGGCGTCTCTCCCTCTCTCTAAAACGCTAAGCTACGTTAGATTCCATCTAATCTAGATTAGTACTGCCAAGAATCCAGAGGAAAACATGGACTCTACTGTGGCTCTGACACAGAGGAACCTTTAAATGTTTATAATTCTACTTCTGATGGACCAGAACCATAAAGTAATGAGTTTGCTGCCCCAGAGAGCAGACACCAACCAGCGGGAGAAACCATTGGCCAAAGCAGAGAGATTGTGCGGGGGGGGGGGGGGGGGGCAGCTTGAGCTAACCATGTTAGCTTAAACTCGTGTGCTAGCATCACAATATAGTACAGATTACTATCGTGTACCAGACAGTTACAGTAGTATCGCTCGGTTAATATAATATTAACACTAATGAGCGTCTGTCAGCGGTTTCATACTCGTTAATATCAGTTCACCTAGCGTAGTTTAGCATAGAGAGAGAGACGCCTGTCATCCGGTTCTGGAGCTCATGCAGACTTCTGGGAGCTGGATCCGACCCAGACACCAGCGAGCCAGTCCAGCTGGGATTTTTAAAAGCTGCACATGATCCTCTCCTGGAGGTCCGCGGCAGTTCTGATCTGGTTCCAACCCAGAAACCAGCTGGCCCGCTGAGTCTCTTCTGGAGGTTGGTTCGGACCTGGTTCTGATGTTGATCTGAGTTCCAGAAAACTGCATTTAAATTTTAAACCCTGCCACGGGTCTCCGGAGCCCAGCGCGGACCTCCCTGACCCGGTACCGACCCATGTGGCCTACAGAAGTCAGTCTTTCAGCTGCAGAAACGCCCTCAGGCACGGAGATAGAGGCGTTGTTCCTCTGATCTGGAAACCCGTGGACTCGATGCCCAGACAGGCTGGAGTTGGTGCAGCATTCACACACACTAGTTTACCAACATGAACACAACCCAACACTAGTAAACACACACCGACTGGATCACATGACCTCTACCCTAAAACTAGCCACTCTCCACACTGAGCTGAGGCAGCCGAGCTTCTGACTCCCTTTGGTTATGTCAGAGGTTCAGGTTTAGAAACGAAAACTCTGTTGTTATGTGTTTTACAACCAAATATCCACAATAAGCTTTTCTAATAGTATTTTTGGACAACATTTTATATGAATTAGAAAAAAAATGACCTGCAATTTGCTCTTTAACATCAGAAAAATAAAGTCATTAAATTATAAAATTTCATAAACAGGTGAAAGATAAAAAATTTGAGTTAAAAATAAGAAAATAAAAAGTTTAGGAAAAAGCAGCTTTAAATAAAAGGGTCTTCAGCTGTTTGCCAATGCAGCGTAAGGATAAAGGAAGATCATTCCAGAGTCGGGGTGCAACAGTCTGGAAGGAGCGATCACCTCAACTTTTATATCTGGTCTTTGGAACTTCTAGAAGGTTCTGGTGGCTGGACCTGAGGGCTCGGGTTGGAGCATAAGGCTTTAACAGTTCAGTAATATAGGGAGGAGCTTGACCATGTAGAGCCCTGAAGGTTCTAGTCAGGACTCTAAATGAACTCTAGAGTTAACGGGTAACCAGTGCAGAAACATCAGAACAGGAGTGATGTGAGCTCTTCTGTTTGCTCCAGTTAGGAGCCTCGCTGCAGAGTTCTGGACCAACTGAATTTAGAATGAGTTCCTGTGATGTTTCTCTAAATATTTGTTCAAAGGAGGCTCTAACCTGCAGTTTGCTCTTTAAGTAACAAATACATCATCAGAACTTTTAGAAAGCCCTTTGATCTAAATCCTCAAGTTCTAATTTATTTTTAGACCTAAAGTTTATCTGGATCAGCTCCTCAGTTCCTATGCAATCTTACTGTTACAAAAGGAGATTTTCTAATCCCAAAGGCTGCGATTTGACTGGTTGCGACAGCTGGGAAAGTCACATGACTTGCAAACACCTGAAACAGGGCAGGAAGAGAAGAGAACACTGCGCTTTAACCTGCTATAAATGGCCTCAGGCGCAACAGAATCCAAAGCTGCACAAAGTTTGGTACCAAAGAGAACTTGCACATCAGTTGTGTGGAGTCATTTTGGCTATAAGAAAGAAGATGCTGTGCAGAACCTGCCTTGCTGCTGTTGCCACCTCACGAGGCCACACTACAAACCTTTATCAACACCTAATAAAACATCACACCACCATATTCCAGAGTTGAAAGGCTTAAATGGCTTCCACCAGCGCCTCAGCTTCCAGCAAACAAACTTTCAGCGGACAAGAGATCACTGCCAGAATAAGTTATGTATAATAAATCTGATTTTGTTTAAAATAATGCATCTGGTTCATCTTTTTGCTTGGGTTAGTTGAATAATATGAGAATAGCCCCTCAGGTCTGGTCGTTACCCGAGCTGTGGTTTCAAATGTCCGTGTTAAAAAAATCCTTCATCTTTTACTTAAAAGTGAATCCGTGTCAAAACAAGTATGACCCCCCATGAAAGGTCCCCACGGTGGAAGCGGGATAGACGACTTCAATCTGAAGAAAAGCTGTTTATCTGCTGATGGTGACTCTACAGCGCCACCCTGTGGAGAAACGTCTCTTTCTGTATCTAGTTTGTTTTTGCAGCTTAGAAACTTCTTCAGGACAGAAATGGGACTGTTGCTGTGCGATCTCAAGAACCTGACGAGTGTGTTTCTGCAGGACGGGGGCCATTCACGTGGGAGATCGTATTCTGGCCATCAACAGCAGCAGCCTGAAAGGGAAACCTCTGAGTGAAGCCATCAGTCTGCTGCAGCAGGCCGGGGAAACGGTTACACTGAAGATCAAAAAGCAGGGTGAATGTAAGTACGCACGCACGCACACACACACACACACACACACACACACACACGCACACACACACACACGCACACACCAATCACACACACACACACCAATCACACCTGAAACTCAGCTGTTTGATGTAGCGTCACACTTTATAGCGCGACGACTGCAAATGAATTATGACCAATAAGATGTGATGATTCCATATAAATATGAAATATCAACCTGATTGATCTTTGAATGTTTCATCAGAAGATTATAGTTACTTTTACTTGTTCAGGGACCATAAACACACTTCGTATTAATTCAGACAGAGTCAGGTAAATAGTTAAAAAGGAATTTTATTATTTTCTAAACTAATGATTGTACATGACAAGATATGAGTAATAAGATGTGATGGAGTGGATATGCGGTGATGGAGTGTGATGTGTAGGTGGTGTGATGTAAGCTAGATGTTTATCAGAACCTTTGTATCTGAAACAAATTGTGAAATCTGAGTGTAAAAGAATTTGTTATCTGCTTTAAACTAGAGAGTTGATTATTAATAAAACCACATCAGACGCAATCTGCTGTGTCTACAAACCCTGGCGGAGACCCCCAGCAGATCCGGACTGTCAGAAGTCGGGAGGACCTCACGGCACTGGGAGTTTGTAGATTAAACTCCGATACGACCCGTCCAGTCTTGAGATGTCTCCAGGTCACAACAGTAGCTGGAATACTTGTCTGCGTCCAAAGTGGGTGTGGCTCTTAGGGAGCCGTCTGGCTGTGTCAGCTAGCAGCGTTTAAACAGGGCTTGACTGTAAAAGAGATGTCTCAAGGATGCTTGTTCCGAATTGGCCGGTTCTGAACTCTGCTAGAAACTGAATAACTCAGGAAGTAATTCTTGTTTTTTTAAACTACTTAGTTGTGATTTCTGGCCATTCTGGCAAATCAGCATTTGACACGTTTCTGGGTATTTAGCAACATCCCTCAGAAAGCCACGCCCTCCTCAGACACAGAGATGTTTTTATCACTGTGAATGAGAATGGTTTAAAACACTTATGTGAGGTGAATCTTAACCTTAATGAGTATCTTATTGTAATGTGTATGAGTGTAGACAACGATTAACGTGTTAAATCAAACACACTGATTTGTGATATAAATGGATCGTTGTAAGAGCAATATTCATGGATTTAAGCACAGATTATTCAAACATTTCATTTAAACATCGTGTTCATTCATCACATGATTATTTAACGTATAAGTTGTAAAGCCTTGTAGGATTCGTGTAGCTTCACTGTTTTATTCAGGGTGAGGAATCCAGCAGTCTGACTTTAAGCAGAGAGATGAGGCTTTTGCAGGAGACCTTGGCAGTTTATTTATGTCTGCGTTGAAGAACAATAGGTGAGCAAAGGTCTGGATACTCCAGCTGGTGCAACCTTGACTTTGCAGCTTTGGTGTGTATGAAAGGTTATGCTGTGTCAATTCGATGGTGAAAATTGACCCTTTTGATTCATAACACTGATGAAAGCACACCATTTGTCTTCAGTGTCCAGCCCAAAGTCCTGTGTGATTGGTCCAGGCCTGGGATCAGGGGTGGGGCTTAACCAGGAGAACCAGGATGGGGACGAAGAGCCTGTCATCATAGTAGCACCTCCAACCAATCAGAGAGTGTTCAGCACGCTGCCATCTGTGGACAGCGCCGTGGAGTCCTGGGACGGGTCCAACATGGACAGCAGCTTCACCACCTCAGGTACACCTTTGACCTTTGTGTTTTCGGTGTGAGTCTGCTGCTAAAGTTCACCTCTGAACCCTCTCTGGTCCTCTGTGAAGCTCCGCCTTTCCAGTCGTCTCCATACAGTTTTCATGACTGGCGCAACCCGAAGACAACCAACAGCCAACCAAACTCCAGTCGGCAGAGAACCAATCCGCTGTCAGATCTGGGTCTGAGTGACGATGACTGGGACCGCCCACCAATTGGAGGGTGAGACAAAGACCAGAACCAGTACAGAACTGATATTGGGTCCACTGGGTAGAGCGGGGGCCTGATTTGTAAAACTCTACATAGAGTCTGTACTTAAACTCACCTTAAAGAGCAAGTCACCCCAATCGACTGATGTTGCTGATAAACTGTATGAACGAGTGTCTAGTATCACTGTAGATGTGTGCAGTCATGACTTAGGCATTTTAGTGCTGCTTATTTAAAAAGTAAAAACTCAGCCTAAAACCATCGTTATTGCGCCCTCTTCAGGTTAAAACTCTGCTCTACGTTGAATTTGAATCAGACATTGCTATTGGCTAAGAGGTACCATGTGATGTTAGCTGGTACCGTATTATGTCTGGGGCAGCAGGAGCTCAGGAGGTAGAGCAGGTTGTCCAGTAATCAGAAGGTTGCAGGTTCGATCTCAGATCCTGACACAGAAGTCTGCTGTTGTGTCCAAGGGCAAGGCACTCAATCCTGCCTGCCTGCTGGTGGTGGTCAGAGGGACCTGTGGTGCCTGTGTTTGGTAACATCACCTCTGACTGTATGTATATATGTATATATATTAGGGCTGCAGCTATCGAATATTTTTGTAATTGAGTACTCTAATAAATTACTCTTTTGTGTTTGTAAGCCATTATATCACATAGCATCCAATCCTCTTCAGACGAATAACAAACCGTTTGACATCAAAGAAATGTCTCTTTGGTCTTGATGCTCATATAGCAGTAAAGGTTTTAATATAAACAGAGATTTCAGTTTTCCTGGTAGTGTTTAATCAAAGAGCAATGTGACAAAAACTATAAGTTACTTAGAAGTTAAATACGTACATAAAGATAGCCTGCAGTTGAGCCTCTTGACTTTTCTGTTTGCTAAATCAAGCCAAATGAATCTTCTGTTAGCTGATGGATCCATTTTTAAATGTAAACAAGTCAAAATAGTTTGTTCACTTAATGTTATTAAAGTTATAACTTATTCACCGATGAAAAAGTGGCATTTATTTATATTTCTGTCAAACTGGTGCAGAAATAAAGATCAGTCCCTTCTCCAGACACCACTACTGTACACGGCAGACAGCATGTAGGTCTAGTTATAGAAATGTACGTTTATCGCTCATATATCAGATTCAAATGAGTTTTATCTTGACTGTTTATCTGTAATCTGACCTGCTTAAGGGGTTGTTGTTTATTTTGTTTATTCCAGCAGGTGTATTTTATATAAATGATGACACCAGTTTACGTTGAGGGGTGTTAAAGTCTCCCAGTAACGCACAGGAAACACTCCAGATAAATCTGAAAGTCTGAACATGTCAGATGTTGGGCTGGGTTGTGTGTGGCTAGTTTTATTACCCGCTAGAGCTGCTCTCTGGAAGACTAAAGTCAGCAAACACAGAGACCGCAGAGAAAAGGTCCTACTCACTTCTGGCCTTAATAATAAAGCATTTTAAATGATGCATCTGAGCTGTAACTATGGTAACGCAAGATTCCATAGCTTTACCATAGTGGCAGTCTATCATAGGTGACAGACAGCGCTCCATAGGGAGCCTAAAGCCACGCCCATCTACTTCCAGTCACGGGTCCCAGAAAAACAAAAACCATTTGACAGAAATATAAATAAATGCCACTTTTTCATCGGTGAATAAGTTATAACTTTAATAACATTAAGTGAACAAACTATTTTGACTTGTTTACATTTAAAAATGGATCCATCAGCTAACAGAAGATTAATTTGGCTTGAGTTAGCAAACAGAAAAGTCCAGAGGCTCAACTGCAGATTATCTTTATTTAACTTCTAAGTAACTTATAGTTTTTGTCACATTGCTCTCTGGTTAAACACTACCAGGAAAACTGAAATCTCTGTTTATATTATAACCTTTACTGCTATATGAGCATCAAGACCAAAGAGAAATGTCTTTGATGTCAATCGGTTTATTCGTCTGAAGAGGATTGCATCATCTTCTTTAAGCTCTGATATCTTTTTATTAATATATTTCTACGTCATCAAACATCTGGTCTGTGATCCGATCATTATTATGCATAAGAGGTACACCTGATGATGTTTATGTTAAATCACGTTTAGAGGGACAGGATGACAGAATTTAAACTGCAAACAAAAAATAAATCTTTTAAAAAGTAATGAAGTAATTGAATATAATATAATATGTAAAGCTTTCTTTATTTGTACTTTACTTATTTACTTTTACTTCACTCATTTTTAAAGCCACTGTCTGTACTTCCTACTTCACTACAATAGGGAGCTAGGTCTCCTCTCTTCCCGGGGCTCACGGGTCCCGGAAGAACGACAACATGAACGCGAGTCAACGGGGCTAAAAACGCTGTTTTCTAATCCGCTTAGCCTGACGTCCTGGATCACACATATGCTGTACTTCAGTTTAAATGTAATCCAACGATGGGTGCTTCAATCACGCCAGTCACGTACTTTGAAATGTATCAGCTTGTTAAAGTTCGATGTTAGCATGACTACAAATCCCACATCGGCACGCTGCATATATGACGTCACCACAGAATCTCGGCCATTTTCCCGGTTTTTCTCCGTGTCTGCTTCGATGACGTCACTTTCATAAAGCACATTTGTAGTCCTGGACTTATTACACAAAACTTAAAATAACGTCTTCACCCCCCCCCCCATTTCGAAAATAAGCGCGTTCTTGGTATTAAAATGCATCTTCACAGACATCATATGTGAAATCCATGGCACATAACAAGCAGAATTAGAAAATAGCGTCTTTAGCGCCGCTGACTTACATTCATTGTTTTGTTTTTCTGGGACCCGTGGTCCGGAAGTAGATGGGCGTGGCTTAGGCTCCCTATGGAGCGCTGTCTGTCACCTATGATAGACTGTCACTATGGTAAAGCTATGGAATCTTGCGTTACCATAGTTACAGCTCAGGTGCATCGTTTAAAATGCTTTATTATTAAGGCCAGAAGTGAGTAGGACCTTTTCTCTGCGGTCTCTGTGTTTGCTGACTTTAGTCTTCCAGAGAGCAGCTCTAGCGGGTAATAAAACTAGCCACACACAACCCAGCCCAACATCTGACATGTTCAGACTTTCAGATTTATCTGGAGTGTTTCCTGTGCGTTACTGGGAGACTTTAACATCCCTCATGGTAAACTGGTGTCATCATTTATATAAAATACACCTGCTGGAAAAAACAAAATAAACAACAACCCATTAAACAGGTCAGATTACAGATAAACAGTCAAGATAAAACTCATTTGAATCTGAAATATGAGTGATAAACGTACATTTCTATAACTAGACTAGGGCTGCAGCTATCGAATATTTTTGTAATCGAGTACTCTAATAAATGACCCTTTTGTGTTTGTAAACCATTATATCAAATAGCATGTCATAAAATATGAAAGACCTCTTAAAATGAGTACGCTATTGCCAGTTATTCTTCAAGTTTTATTCAAAATTAGTTTTTAAAACTTCAGCACTTCAACTTTACTCCACAGTAAACAAAAGCCTGTGCAAAAAACAAGTAAACAACCTGAGCTGATTTCCCCCTCGTGTGAGAATCTGCTAGCCAGACAAAAACTAGGATAACTGTTGAAGTAGCGCTGCGAGCGGCTGCGGCCCAAACAGCACCAGAACCGCTCACGGTGCATGCACAAACATGGCTCAGCAGCTGTTTCCCTATTAACACACGTCTGTTTTAATTTCTACACTTTATTTTCTCACACGATAACAAGGATTGTCGAGAAAGCATGTTTGCCGTGGTTTTGTCAAATTATACTGATCACAAAACTTTTATTTACTTCCTTTCATTTTCCTCATAAATACCCGCGTCCTCCTGCAGCGATCCCGAGGGACAACAGACGTCAATAACAACACAATAAAAGGTCTAACGTGTTGTAAAAACTGCTATTTTTAGCACATTTTTAGGTCCGACGTGTTGCTAGCAGACGTACGGTGTGAGCTGAGTGCAGTGTGTATGTGCGTCACTTATTTCTGAAGAAGCCTCTGACTGAAGACACTCTTCCGTTGTCGGACAGTCTTGTGAAGAGAATGCTCAGGGTTGTCCATCATCTTCTTGATTCTCTGGAGAATCCTTCTTTGCATTATCTCCTCCAGCGGTTCCGAAACTGCCAAAACTCTGGCTGAGTCCTTGAAAGGTCTTGGAGTTCCTCCATCTTGTTGGCCAGTGATCTCACATCGCCCATTATGATCGATGGAAGGGATGGTTTGAATTTCCTCTTTCTCTGTCTCCGTTTTGCTCCCGCTCTGCACCCACGCTTCTTGTGTTTTAGCTCATTTGGGATTTGTGGCTTCAGTTGAGGTATTATTTCAGCCTTTCCAATGTTAATCAGCTGCTCCCGATTGTAAACCAGCTTGTTGCCATGGTTACGCATCATAACAAATGCTCAAAAAGTGAAAAAAGCTAAAAAAAAACAGCAGTAAAAATCCTCCAAGCTTCACAGAACCAGAAACAGAAAAGTAAAGTGTCCAAAAAATACAGTTTTCTTGAGAAACTAGAAGAAAAAATGTCCAAGAAAAAGCAAAACTTACATATAGTCAACAGAGCTACTCCAACACGCAGCCGCCCAGAGCAGCGCAGTTCCGGAAAATAAATATATATATATATGCGTGTATGTATATATATATATATATATATATATATATATGTATGTAAATGTCTGTAGATTTAAATAAACAACAGATCATGAGACAACTAATTGTAAAACAACTGGTTTTAGGTCTTGGGGCTGGCTAGAGGTGCACGTTCACTAGCAAGCGGCGTTGCTTCCCTTCGTAATAACGGAGTAGGAAGTAGCTTAAGGCGCCTCTAGGTGGCGCCTTCTGAGGTAAAACTCTCTTTGTGCTTCATTGTTGCCACATTGCCCCGTCCAGCTTTTCTTTATAAATTACAGCGTGTGCGTAGAAAAAGATTTTAGCAGTTTTAGACCCTGTTTTGTTTGTGACGAGCTGTGTGTCTGAGGCCCCGGGTCCGTTAGTGGGTCTGTGGCTATGAGGCGGTACCACCAACCAGCGCAGCTCGACTCCACGCCGTTTTTCCATTAGTGGCAGGGTGGAGACCCAACGCAAAGCACCAGGTGGTCTGTACGCCACATAACAACATGGTAGGGATGTTCAACATCCTCTCTCTGATCCCGGAAAGTGGGCAGTGGGCTGGGAAACTTCGGAACAACCAGAGACTCCGCCTCCTAGCCAATCATTGACTGTCAGTGTCTGACGTCACATTTTCGGCTTGGCTTGGTACGCTTGGAACCACATGAAAGCAAGTACTGAAAAGGGAGTGGCAAACATGACGAGTGACTTTAGCCACGGCGAGACGAGTCGAGCTGCACTGAGGAGGCTGTGGTGGTTCTGAGTGGGTCTGCAGGAACCAGAACCAGTGAGCTAACAGCAGTGTCTCTGTCTGCAGCGGCTCTAATCTGCCCAGCGGTCTTATCACTGACAGCAGGTACCACACTGACCTTTGACCCCACACAGACTTGTGTCTACCCCACCTGGTGACCTTTGACCTTTACCACTCTGACACATCCCCGTGGATGCGTGGGTCGTCTCTGAACACGTCCCCTCCAGCATGAGCTGTCCCTGTGTGTATCTTTCTGTGAGGCAGGTGGTTCTGCTACTGTTGACCTCTGACCTTTCCTTCCAGGTTCACTGTGGGCCATGACGGCACAGAACCGGACCAGGAGGAGAACTTCTGGTCCCAGGCCCTGGAAGATTTAGAAACCTGTGGTCAGAGCGGAATCCTGCGGGAGCTGGAGGTGAGTGACTCGTGTTGTTTCAGGTCCTGATCCAGTCCACCTGTGACACGGTAACCTGCTTCTGTGGTCCTGGATCAGCAATACTCAGACCTTCTCAAGGAGCTTTTATTTGGACTTTAGACTCGGGTCCAGTCCTGGTACCAGAACATTTTCAGAGGACTGTGAACCATTCAAGCGGAAAAAGGCTCCTAACTCAAGGGATGAGCCAGTGTTGTTGTTTAGATGCTTATTATTGCGTGTTTTTATTTGTAAACATGGATCAGGTGTGAACTCCAAACTGGGATCCAGACTTTACTGGAACCAGTTTGCTTGTTTGCTGAAGACTTCAAAGTAAAAGAGAGACGTTCCGACTTTTCTTTCAGGAATCTGAGAAGGAGAGGCTCCTCCTGGCTCCGGTACCCTCCTCCTCCGTGTTATTAAACATGTCGGCTAACAGCAACACCGTTCACACTCTGGTGGTCTCTGTTGCATCAGGCATGGCAGCGTGAGCAGTGCATGCTGGCACACGTCCCACCACAAACGCTGCATGTTTCTGTTCCGATGTCCTTGTGTTGGGTTTGAACTGACAACTCTACTAATGCGACCGCCGCGTTGTCGGATGTTTGTCCTGTTAGTGGACGCCGTCTCCGTCTCCGTCCCCGTCTCAGACCAAGAAAAAACAAGCCGATTTCATCTTAGGTGTGTTCTTGCTGTGTCCTGTCTCTAATTCCACGCTGTAGTTCTTTTTTAAAACACGGAGCGGTTTCGTTTACCGGTTTTCCCGCTACGTTGCAGCCGCAAACGAAACGTAGCGGGAAAACCGGTAAACGAAACCGCTCCGTGTTTTAAACAAGAACTACAGCGTGGAAGACGCTTTCATCCTTAAAGAAAGATCCAGAAGTTTCTGTTCTAGAGGGGAAGCGTCCTTTAGAGGCACTTCTACTGGATTCAGAAAGAGTTCGTTTTCATTGATCTAGTCCGTCGGCCCGAGGTTATTTAGGCTCTAGAAAACGTTTCCATGAGCGTCTCCACTAGAACGGAGGGTCTTTTTCAGAGACCCTGCAGCGAACGGTGCAGAAGTCTCGAAGCGTTCTCGAGGGTTCTTCGTTTCCTCTTGAGCCTCAGGTGGGTGTGTTGCTGGAGAAACGAGATCCTAGAACAAATGTTTGTATTACAACTGGAAACTGGTCTTTGTGCCCATTTGCAGCACATGAAGCTCAAACTGGCCCTGGAGCTTTTTAAGGGGGTGTTTAAGCTCGGTGTGTTCAGACCGCTAAGAAAGCATTACGATCTACGTATGTAGGAACGCAGGTCGGAGACGGTGCCAACGCTTTAGTGCATCACGCTTTGCAAGCTGCCTTTATCCAGCAGCAAGGCACGTGTGCTTCTAAACTCCACGACTCCTGAGCAGATGACTTGGTTTTGACCTGGAACAGTCGGAGACTCGGCTGTCTGGAACCCATCTGTGAGACGATGTTAACTTCCTGAGACCTCAGCTTGGCACAACATCAGAAACATAAACAACTGTTAGTTGTTTAAAAGGTTAAACTAGAAATATTACAAAAATATAAACAAGTCTAACAGCTGAACAAGAGACGAGTTTTATAGGAACACGATTGGATCCTGTCAGCAGGATCTTTGTCAGAAACGCTCAGAAATACTGCATCAGCAGATTCCTCAAATCAACGCTCTAACCTCCAGGATGTCTCTGTTATCTGGCCTTCCATTGGCTGTTTCACTTATGTCTTCCTACTGGCTGTCTCCAGGCAACCATCATGTCAGGCTCCACCCTTAGTCTGAACCACGACCCCACCCCTCTGCGTAGCACACTTGGTCGTCAGGCGAGCTTCCAGGAGCGCAGCAACTCCAAACCGCAGGTACACACTGTTAGTGTGTGTGTGTGTGTGTGTGTGTGTGTGTGTGTGTGTGTGTGTGTGTGTGTGTGTGTGTGTGTGTGTGTGTTCCACCGCTACAGCAGGTTCTAGCTCTGTTTTCCAGGTGCAACAGCAACCTACCATTCTGCTTCCCGATTCTCAGGTAAACCCTCGCTCCAACACCTTGCCCTCTGACCCTCAACGTAGAGCCTTCGCCATGAAAAAGATGAGGCAGGAAGTCAACGACATCCTAAACCAGAACCCTGTGGAACTCCATAAGGTGACAATGGCCCCTTGGTATGGCAGAGTTCTGTGAAGCATGTGTGTTCGACACCAATAACTGTGTGTGTGTGCGTGCGTGTATGTGTGTGCGTTCGCGTGTGTATGTGCGTGTGTGTGTGCGTGTGCGTGTGTATGTGTGTGCGTTTGCGTGTATGTGTGTGCGTTTGCGTGTATGTGTGTGCGTTCGCGTGTGTATGTGCGTGTGTGTGTGCGTGTGCGTGTGTATGTGTGTGCGTTCGCGTGTATGTGTGTGTGTGTGTGCGTGCGTGCGTGCGTGTATGTGTGTGTGTGTGTGCGTGCGTGCGTGTATGTGTGTGTGTGTGTGCGCAGCTGGCTTTGGAAAAGGCCTCGGACCTGGAGGATTTTGGTTTCAGTGTTTCTGACGGCTTGCTGGATCGTGGCGTTTACGTTAACGACATCCGCGCCGGCGGCCCAGCGGAGCGGGGGGGCCTCCGTGCCTACGACCGACTTCTGCAGGTACAGGAACCCAGACCCGGGGCTTTAATCAGTGTTGGCTGGTGTTGTTTTGATTTGAGGCTGAAGCAGCACCACTGATGTGAACCATGGCTGAACCACTGTAGGGTAAAGTAGAACATCAGTCACAGTCCGTCTGGTTAACGCCAGCGTGACTCAGACAGAAGCTTGACCTCATCAGAACGTAGTTTTTACCGCTGAACCTGTTGGTGCTTCCAGATCAACCACGTGAGAACCAGGGACTTTGACTGCTGCCTTGTCGTTCCTCTCATTGCTGAATCTCCGAACCGCTTGGAGCTGGTCATCAGCCGAAACCCATCGTCCTCCTCCTCCTTCCCGCTGACCAATCACAACGATGGCGCCACCAACAACAGCCACTCCCCTCAGCCAATCAACAGTGAGGTTGGCTTGTCGGAGATCTCTCTGGACCCGGTGGAAGATGGTGGTCCAATCAAGTGGAGCCAACCAGGAGACAGCTTGGGGGCGGGGCTTGGGATGGGGCAGGTTACTAATAATTCATTATAGCAGATAAGAACAGGATCAAACTGGTTCTGACCAGACTGGAATGGACATAACACTGGTTTAGGACTTGGTGAACTAGGTCAAAGCCTCCCATGGTGCTACACACACCCTCTGGATGGAATCTGACCTTTGACCTCTTCAGTTGGCTCTTTGAACTGCTAAAGCAGCCTGAAAGCACATTGGACCAGAACTTCTCACACCTCCACCTGAACCAGTTCTACATGATGGTGTCTCTAGAGCCAGGATCAAAGGTACTGGTCCTACTGGGACCACAGCTGGACTCGCTGGCACAACCAGTCCAGCACCATGGCTACTGGTCCCACAAGTAATGCTTTTATGGTTCTGGGACGTGGTTACTGGTTCTAGAAGCTTAGAACCACCTAGAGCCCAGTGGTCTCACTGGTCAAAGACTCGTGGGTTCTGGTCTTGGTGGTAGCTGGACCCTGTTCCACCAAAACCAGAGTCACAACCACTAGTCTCAGGTGTGGTTCTAGTTCATGGTCTCAGGGTTACAGAACCACAGCTAAGGGCCTGACTGGTCCAAGACACGCAGGTAGGTGGTGCAATCACCGGTTCTGGTTCTACTAAACCCTGAACCATACAAAATGGTC
>NC_091741.1:34104791-34227291 GCF_043380555.1 Nothobranchius furzeri | reverse complement strand
GGCTAATATCTGTTAATGTAGCTTTTACATTTTGTGAGGTGTTAACACTTGATTAACATGGCTGTAAATTAGCATGAGGCTAGCACAGGAAGTAGTGTGAGAGGTTTAAGTCAAGGAACGTTCCTTATTCAGATCGCTGAATGACTTCTTCGTTAAAGTCGATGATTTTTTGTTTGCTAGCTACCAGCTAACATCAACCATGGTCCAAAACACCACGACGGAGTTGTTTCTACTCTAAGGGCACACCTTAAAAAAAAAACATCCTATCTAAATCAGAACATTGTGTCCTTGACTCTTAGAAGCAATAATGAACTCACTCACATACACACACACACACACCCAGTGAGCTGCTAAAACACCGTGTGTTTGTGAACGTGCCCGGTCTCACAGCCAAAAGCTACAAAATAAACCCCCAAGTTGGAACACTTACATTTTTAAATGTAAAGATCTGACATGAACACTAATCTTTTCATCTCACTGAAGTTGGCGACCTTTTGAAGAGAGTTTTTAGTTTTGGCTCTTCAGACTCGCCAAGATCCAGATGGTCTGTAAATCCATACGCACACTGTAACTAATCAAACTGCAGTTAGCATAAGCCCAAGTTTGTTATCTGATGTTGATTCAACCAGTTTTACATAAACATGTCAGAAACACTAAATAGCTTGTGCCAAGTTGACAACCAGTGCTGGAAAAACCACTTGCATAGAGAAGTCTTGATGGTTGAAGTTTAGGAATCGGGGATATTTTGAACCTGCGCTGTAGACCAGGTCCCGATCACATGGTTTAACCTGATCGTTCTTAAACCAGGACTAACCAGGACAACGTTAAATAACCAACCCATCAGTAAGAGAGCCTGGAGAAAGAAAGCATCAGCTAACGATTTGATTGGCACTGGTGGCATTTCAGCACTCAGTCAACACAAACTGCTCGACCAGTAGGAACACACACAGAGCTGTGGGGCGTGGCTTCATGAGGGTTTGATGAGTGAGATCTAAAGCCATACACACTGTGCTTGTGCGTGTGTAAACGTGTGTGTGTGTTAGAGTGTGCACTTGTAAGTGTGTGTTAATGTGTGTGTAACATCGCAGGGCTTGACTCTCCTTGGCCGCGTGTGTGCACACACATTTACATGTGCACTGCACTGCCATTTGAAATAGTGGGTCAGATTAGTTTCCATGTAGCTTCACCAACCAAACGGTATTTTTTCTTTAAAGGAACAGGATGTTGTAAAGTATTTTTGTACAAATTTAATACTTTGGTAGCATGACGTTCCTGATGTTTGTCCTGAGCAACAATAAAGATGAAAATTTATTGAGAAGACTGGACTCAGACTTCTTACTTGAAATCAAAGCTGTTTTTACAATCTGCCATGGAAACATTTAAATTTCCCCAACAACATAACAGGTTATTCCTAATCATCCACTGAGTGGTTTTCCATACTAATGCAACTTTCTCCAGCAGCAGTTTTCGATACTTGGACAAGAAATGGAATGATAGGAATAATCTTTGATTGTCCCAGACCTTCCTTTTGCGTAATTACTCAATTCAAAATGTTAGTATTTTAGAACCCATTTATTTAAAAGTTGTATTGATTTGGGTGAAGATCGTTGGTTAATAGGGCTCAGTGGCGGTTTTACGATTAGGCATAGGTCAGCGGCTGCCTGGGGCCCCCTTATGTTGGGGGCCCCCTAGCCCTGACCGCCAGCACCCCTGTTAATAATAATAATGCATTGAACTTATAAAGCGCTTTTCTAGACACCCAAAGACGCTTTTCACACACATTCACACACTGCTAGTGATGGTAAGCTACTTGTAGCCACAGCCGCCCTGGGGAGGTCTGACAGAGGCGAGGCTGCCATTTGGCGCCGTCGGCCCCTCTGACCACCACTAACACAGGCAAGTTGGGTGAAGTATCTTGCCCAAGGACACAACAGCAGGTTACCCCTGGCGGGAGCTGGAATCGAATCCCATGACCCTCCGATCATGAGGCAACCCGCTCTACCACCTGAGCTACTGCTGCCCCCACAATTAATTCCACAATGGACTATTCCTTTAAGATGCCGATGCACAAACGGAAAACGATTGGTAGTCATTCCACTCCAATCCAGTTGGTGGCAGTAATACACCAAATTATTATTTGCCAAGTGCCATGAGACCACAAATAAGAAGAGAAAGCAGATGAAGAGAGGCGGGACGGGAGTGTTCATAACAAACTTGAAGCGGTAGTCCCATCGACATACATATCAATCAATTTCCCTCTGGGATTAATAAAGTATTTTTGAATTGAATTGAATTTGGACAATGGGTTTCCATAGACTCCAATAATAAGTTTTTGTACTAAAATGGGAGGTGGCCACCACCGCCGTTTTGACCGTGTCACAGGTTCCGTCAAGCCCAGACAATTCCATAAAAGGGAAGAGAGGTGGAGCTGAGGGTGGGGCTGTAAGGCTGGGATCAGCTGACAACACCTGGTCGAACTAGCTACAAGCTAACCTGAAGCTAATGCGGAGGTGGGAGCTAAGCTAACGGAGGTAGCAACCTAGCTACAACCGGAGTTAACTGTGCACAACATCAGAGCTTCTGAGTCAGAGATACGCCGGGCTGACCGCTGGGTAAAACCGGGTGGAACACAGAGGTCTCCGAGAGCTCCCCAAGCCGGCAGCTGCACAGCAGACAGAAAACGCGATCAGACAGAGATGTGCTGGGCTGCGGGGAGGGAAGAACCGGGTGGAAAACATCGGTCTCCCGAGAGCTCCACAAGCCGATAGTGGGAACCCAGCTCCACCAACATGTTATATTTCAACCCATTTTCTAAAGTGCAGCATTATGTTAAATGCACTGGGTTTTACCCTATTACATTTACATTTCATGGTTAAACAGTACATGTTAAAATCTAAGCTCAGCTCAGCAGTGACCTAAAATACATAAATATAATTTTACTTACCGAAAATAATGAAGTGGAGACTCCTTGGACGCTCTATTAGTGCAATTAATGCCACAGCAAGTCATTTTGTCCAACAATTACACAAAAAATATCCAAAAAGAATACACACACACAGAGACTCAAAATCCCGGAGCAGTTTCCAGGCCAGACCGAGGCTCTACTGAGGCCTTTCCACGGAGCTAGCTCTGTGGTCACGTGGGTCAGATGCCAGAGGTGGAAAGAGTACTAAAATTTCCTACTTAATTACGAGTACCAATACTTTGATAATTTTTTACTCAATTACAAGTAAAAGTACTTGCCTAAATTTTTACTCAAGTAAAAGTAAAAGGTATCGTAAACAAAATGTACTCAAAGTAAAAGTTACTTAGTTACATTTTTGTCAGCGTAAGGATGGCTACATCTAAGTAGTGCTAAATCGCAACGGCAGTTCACAATTCGCTTGTGTGTGCGCACACACACACTCAAACACGCACGGCTTGAAGGAAGGATTTCTATCCAATCAGTGAGAACAGGACGTGCACATTGATTGGACGAGGTTTTTCTAGGATGGTAAGTTTCAATTGTGATTCAAATTATTCTTTATTTTGAGAAAAAATAATTTTTTTAGATGCCATCAGCATGTGAGGTATCTCAATGTCCTCATGACAAAACTCTAACATGAGACTGTGCTCTAACCTGTCACATAGCAAGCCTAATGCAGTCAAACATGTCAGATGGACCGTATGACAGCTGCTAACGTTGGCCCTGCCCTACTTTACCTCTACATTACAGTTCCTTTATCCATGTCCATCCTAGAGATCCTCTCTGACCTTCATGCTTATTTAGAGCAGCTGATTTTTAAAGCTAGCAGAGTTCATCCTTGGCAGTGGGTTCACTCACTCATTTAACCCTTCACCACTGAAATCAGTTTGTTCATTTCAATCCTCCTAAATAATCCTCCAATCATCCAACTGGAATCCTTAAGGGTCCCGTAACATCCATCCTGTCAGAACAGGCCTTGGGAGCCCAGGTGTTACTAGAACTAACGGTGTCTCCTCACCAGCGTGAGCCTCCAAACATGAACTTTAAATTCATGCATTTATCTCCTCTTGTAACACTTTAACATGTTTTAAAAGGCTTGTATCATGATAAGTTACACCTCCCAGACCAAAGATAAGATAAAACATTATCATAAACACTGCAGAGACGTCATTATTTATGAAATATATGTTATTTTCCTGAGCCGTTACTTCACCCAAGATATGAGATGCATGGATTTGATGAAACCACGCTGTCTCATGCAGTCCTATATGTGTAACACACACACACACACACACACACGCACGCCATGACTAATTTAACTACATTGAATTGCTTTAGTAATAATTTAATCTCTAATTCTGGAGTAAAATAAAGAAACAAGCTAAATCATCACATATCTGTGGCATCAAGGAGCAACTTCTGAGTTCAAACACAGGGATGGAGCACAATGTTTACACCTGAACAGTATCATGATGTTTTAACTCACAGAGGCCTGCAGCTCTTCTGTTTATGAGCAAAGCGCTGATAATCCGCTTGTTATGAGCACTAAACAGTATTTTGCCGCTGCCGTGCGGAGCGGTAGGGAAACACATTTCAAACACGGAACCGAGTCTCGCTACCGAACCGAGCAGAATTCTGATGATGTCACACTGGTGCGCGAAGGTGCAGGTTCCAACCACAGGAGAGGAGGGAGAGAGGTGATAAACAGCGAGTTGATCGACTGAACTGATGATGTCTTTGAGCAAAAGTGTACACCCCCACACACCCCCGGTTTAGATGCGGTCCTCATGCAGGTGTCTCTTTCCGTTCTGACGCTGCTTCACGTAATATTTTTAATTTATTAAGCCTATAATTTATTTTTACTCAGTAACGGATATGATTTAAAATGTAGCGAATTACAATTCTTTTTAAAAAACTTACTCAAGTAAAAGTACAGATTTTAAAAATGACTTAAAAAGTATAAATATACAAAAAAGCTACTCAATTACAGTAACGTGAGTAAATGTAATTCATTACTTTCCACCTCTGTCGGATGCTCGAGCATCAGGAAGCAGAAAAGGAAAGACAATAGAAAATGTTTAAAGGGAGGAAAACGTAGACCAAAATGAAAAATAAATTTAAAAAAGGCAAAAGCTCAGGAGCACTGACAGGAAGAAGAAAGCAGAGCAAATATTGGAGGCACTCAAAGGGAGAGAAAGACATGAATAAAGAGGAGGACTAATAAAAAGGGAAAATAACTCATGGCAGAAGAGGGGAGAGTTTTGTAAATCCAATTAAAAGTAAGATTGCCGAAATTTATTTTAAGGGGGCCCCATGTCTGTGCTCGCCTTGGGCCCCAAATTGCTAAATGCGCCACTGATAGGGCTATAGTGTGTTTCATTTCTGTACCCAATATTTTGTCTTTAGGGTTGTAGCTCTGACATCACCTACTCACACGTTTAAACAACTTTCCAGATCAATGTTTGATGATAACATTTGGAGGAATTTGAATAAAAAAAACGTCACCGCTCGACCCTCCGCGCCCCTTCCTGCGCGATGATTCGGCGTATGATTAGTCTTGACTTGTCTCCGGTGTTTTGGTGCGGTGCGGTTTGATGCTCTTTCCGTTTTATTTTTTTACACAGCGGCGCAAATAGACAACCGTTGGAGGGATTTACCGATTTTTCTGCTGGACAGATAGAGACCGAGTCCGGGACGAAGCATGTCCACCGCGCTGGAGAGCTACATCAACCGTATCTTGCTGCTAGCATGCTAACTGCATGCTTAAGAAGTGCTAGTTAGCTTAGCGCGCTAGCTTCGATGTTTATGTAATTTGTTGTTGTTTAGGTGGAGTTTAGAGACGGTAAAAGCTAAAGCGACAAAAAAACTACTCATTTTTATTTAGAACTGAATGAACATACCTGGAATAACTTTTACGTAGCAGTTCAATTTCAAATCAGTGTTTGCATAAAAAAAAATCACTGATAGAATTTTATATGATCAGATGGCGTCAAAACGTAGATATTAACGGTTCTGATCTGCGTTAGTTCGGTTTCACGGGTTGTGAATAAAATATATTTAGTTTGTTTCTGATTTAAGATGTCGGGTTATTTAACTGAAGCACACCCATCGTTGTTGTTCGGGTGAAAACGGAGAAGCTAGACGTAATTTACTGATGAGTTGTGCACAGATGATGTTTCCTTGACTCCAGCTGATCCAGGAACTGTTGCCATCGTCACCTCAGACGGGAGGATGATCGTGGTGAGTTCACGTTTTCAGCTCAGCTGGACAGCAGAGAAGATGATACGGTTCTGGTGTTTAGATGTTTGAGGCTCCAGCACAAGGATTTCCCCTCCACCTGAACCGAAGCCTCATTTAAACCGGTGTCGGTCACAGGGGATTTAGTTTTTCCCTCGACTGTAAATCCAGAAATCTAGTCCTGTTCCCATCACTACAGATGCTGACAGACACGTTTTTACTTTTATGGTCAGATTTTTACTGTTTTGGGGCATAAAACTGCAGATAACTGAAAATCATTTTGAAATAAAAGTTCAAGTGTAATCTGAACTATTAGTATTTTATTAGCCTGGTTGTTTTAAGTATGATTCATTGTAGCTCAACACCACCAGCGTGTTGATGAATAATAATATTAAGTTGCTTTGGAATCCTCTGACTGAAAGGTGCTGTACTTATTTATTTATATTTATTTATTTATCATTTGGGTGTTCAGGGCACTTTGAAGGGCTTTGATCAGACCATCAACCTGATCCTGGATGAGAGCCACGAGCGCGTGTTCAGCTCCAACCAGGGGGTGGAGCAGGTGGTGCTGGGCCTCTACATCGTTAGAGGAGACAACGTGTGAGTCACCTCGGTCAAACTAAAACTAAATGAGAAATGATGACCCCTAAGGACGTCCCGGTGCACGGGGAGCTCGGCTGCTCCTCGGACAGCTTCTAACCGTTTCTCGTGTTTCTGCTCCAGCGCCGTGATCGGGGAGATTGATGAGGAGACCGACTCCACGCTGGATTTAGGGAACATCAGAGCTGAGCCGCTCAACTCTGTTGTACACTGACCTTTGAACCCTGCTGTCTCCATGGCAACCCATCACAGTACAGCTCAGTTCTGTTGCTGTCGTGTTCTGGGAGGCGTGATGAGTGGTGAAGCTGCAGAACCTCGATTGTTCTGTTTCTGTTTGTATTTTTTATAAATAACATGTTGGATTTGTTTTCTACTTCATGTTTTTGTCAGTCTGAGATCATTTTAATAAAGTCTGATTTGTTAAGCTGTTTATAATGAAGTCCTCCGGTCTCTAAACATCCAGACTCTGGAGCAGAACAAGAAAACAACACATAAACAATGAAACTTTAATAAAATATGTGGAAAAACAAGATCGTTGCCAAAGAAACATTAAATAGCGCCAACTCTACGGCTTTGTTCAAACAGCTCATGGTCTCTATTTTAGTTCTGATATCTTTAGTCATGAATGAGTAATTATTTCTCCATCTGGAAGAAGAATGAGGATCTGTCCTGTTCTCATTTGTCTAGCATCGATTAATCGGGGCTGCCTATGGACAATCGTTAGCATTGACTGCCGATGCTCGCTTGGATTAGAGGCGATTGAATCCACTTGAGAATCGTTCGTGGAGCCGGGAGAGGAGGGGAGCGCTTTGTCAAGCAGGAATTTATCAGGAGAGCCCCGATGTTCAAGGTTCAAGGTTGTCTTTATTAATCCCCAAGGGGGAAATTGAATTGCCTTGGACAAGTAAACACAACATGCACATCCACACAATAAAACATTCACTGGTCCTAATAAAATATGAAAATATCAAATATACAATCATACGAAATGGTCATTGTAAAAACGCACTGCAGCTGGAATAAAAGAGTTCCTAAAACGTTCAGTGGAGCACCGGGGCGTTAACATTCGCCCACTGAAAGAGCTCCCGAGATCCTTAAAAATGTGGTGAAGGGGGTGATCCTCCAGAGTCATAACTGTCTTAAGTTTACGCTTAATCCTTTTGTCGATGATCATGTCAAATGAGTCCAAGCGTTGCCCAACCACTGAGCCAGATTTCTTGATCATTTTGTTGATCCTGTTTTTGTCCTCAGCAATGAGGCTCCTGCCCCAACACAACACAGCATAAAACAACACACTGGACATAATCCCCTGATAAAACACATTCAAGAGCCTCCTACTTATATCAAAGGATCTTAGCTTCCTAAGAAAAAACAATCTGGACTGGGCCTTTTTAACAACAGCATCACTGTTCCTTTTCCAGTTTAACTTATCGTCGAGGTACACCCCGAGATATTTATATGTCTCCACAGTTTCTACAGGTTGACCTTTGATGACCACTGGAGAGAATGTTCTAAACTTGCTTCCTGGATCCACCCCCTAGGTGAAGCCTACAACAGAAGGACAGTGTGAGCGTCCTGTCACAATGTCCCGATTGATCATGCGCCCTGGCTACTTGGCCAAGGGGATGTCCCTTTGGCTGACTGGTTAGAGCGTATAACTCTCACCCGGGAGTCTGCGGATCGAATTCCGCCTGGGCCCTCGTTTATCCACCTTGCCACACACAAATAAAACATTTCACGTATCGGCAGCGAACCTGGTGTCCCGACGGCTGGAAACCTTGTCCTATTGTTGCAACAACACCCTCCACACCCTAGATGTGGCTTTGGTGTTCGCGTTCCATGTTCCACCGTTTAATTTTTAAAGTCTTCACTGGAAAAAATGATACACAAAATAAATTCACATTAAAAACACTGAAAATAAATAAGGGACTGTATTTTGGAAGTCATTCGTGATAATCCCAAATTAAAGCAAAAAATAAAAACAATCATTTAAAGACAAAGTGGTAGAATTTTATTCTCTGCTTTTAGTGGCAGATTGAGACGTCCAACATGTAAAACAGAACGCTACCGTTGGTTCTTCAATCCCCCTGCAGTAAGACTATAAATCCACAGTTGAACTGGTACTGGCATTATCCTTTGTCACATGACCCGTACCCAGATGTGCATCCTGTATGCCGTTTAGCTTTCGGTAATGGCCTACTTTTGTGTATCTATCTACATTATTTTTTCTTATTCTCTGTATGTGCCGCCTTAATGAGTGAACTTCTCCGCTGTGGGATTATTAAAGTCTATTCTCTTCTACAAAAATCAACTGTTCATTCTCATTCCGTTTCCTGTCAGATTTACTTCCTAAACATCCAGCAGAGGGCGCTAGGCGCCGACGAACAAAAAAAAAGTAGTACGTCACAAAGTGTGCGCCTCATTGGGCAGCAGCAGCTCTGCCACCAGAGAAGACTCTCCTTCCGCTGCTTTGTTGTCCTTTCCAACCCTCAAAGCTTTCTGCAGAAGAGCCACCTGATCTGGAACCGGATGGTCGTAGTGAAGACGCAACCAGGACTCACCTAAAACCAGCAGGTAATCAGGTGGAAATCAACATCCCAGTCATGGTTAACGTCACTTCTCACCTTTCTTGACGCGCTGACCCGGTGACACCAGTAGCTCCGCCCCCACGCTGTGATTGATGGGCTCTCCTGCTCGTGATCGCCCCGCCCCCAGCTTGTGAAGAACCTGAGCCAGAACTAAGCCGTCCAGGTCCACGACGACACCTGCAGAGAGGGATGAAGACACACGACTTAAACTGCATTTTATGTAAACAAGTTATCGCCTCGATGCTAAAAAAAAGCATAAACAAGCAAACTTCTACAAAGTAAAGTTTCTAAACTCAGCAAAATGAATCTCAAAACAAAAATCCATGGTTAGAAAATTAAAATAAGTAAATATACGGATATGTGACACATATATTATATATGATTATCACAAAGATCAGATGCAGGTTTACCATCTGCAGGAACCGTCAGGTCCAGCTGTTGCTGCGCTTTCCTCAGGATGCTGTAGTAGTCCGTGTGGGCGGAGCAAAGGGATCTGGCTGTCTCCATGGCAACACCCTGAGCCACCATCATGGCCTCAAATTTAGACAAGGCCTGTCCACCAATCACAGCCTCTGAAATCTTCTTTTTGCCCTCTGATAGGCTGGAGACCACACCAGTCATCAGCAACAGCAGCCCACCTAAAGAAGTTAAAACAACAACAAAGTTCAAAATTTCTGCTTTACTTTCTAGAAAATGATATTTTCCAGACCGTGGGTCAGTCACCCAAATGTTTGCCAATTTGCAAACCGAACGGGATGTTCTGGCCCTGACTAGGCAGCTCTGGCTTTGCTAGCTTGTTCCAGAGAACGTGCATTTCCTGCCTCATGTGCATCGGGGCAGAGACGCTAGAGGAGCTCTTTGATGGATGGTTGATGATCCAGCCGTTCATTCATGCATATTTTTAAATAATTTTCTTGAGCCAGTATTTACTAAAGTGACCTTTTACGGGGTAAATGAAATGTCACTGAGACTCCCACCGCCCTTTGTGGTTAGATTATTGCACTTGCAACTTCAGAGTTGCCAGTCCGGTGGGCCCTGTTGGCCTTCGTGCTGACATTGCAGCGCTGCAATCTGCTTCCAGCACGTTTTCAGCGTGTTTTAGATTCTGAACACAGCTGCTTTGCTTGATTTAGTGATGAATGCGCCTTTAGAAACTAATGAAGGCTGGGGAGATGCTTGAGCTGTCGGATTAAGGTGTTTAAAAGACGAACGCACAGCGAGTAGATACGTTTCACTTTTGCGTTCACTAATGGAACACTAGGGGATGGGAAAGACAAAACGGCCAAGTGTCTCTTTAAAGGGATTTTCCACTCAAAATAGAAATTTGGTCTGTTGACATACATCCCAGAGTTATAGAACCTTTATGTTAATACATATTTCTGATTATTTAGGTCACCGAGCAGATTCGGGATCACTACTGAGCGATTTTTTAGGTCGGTTTTCACAACGCTAATTGGATCCATTCACTTACTGTGCTTTATGCTAAGCTAAAGCTAAACAAGTACAGCTGGGTAAAGGGAATGACTAGAACGGTTAAAATGGTTTTTTCCTGCTCATCTAACTCTGGGAAATACGTCAACAGACAAAAATTCCATTTAGGTGGAATATCCCTTTAGGAATGAGCCGTTCACAATGATTGCATGACAGTTTTTCCAGAGACAATTAAAATTATTCATTTCATTTGACAAAACATTAAATTTATCAGTTGCCATCAGTATAGGGAGCCTAAGTCACTTCTGCATCACGGTTCCCCGGAAGAACGAAAAAATGAACGCAAGTCAACGAGGCTAAAAGCGCTATTTTCTAATTACGTTTGTTTTGTGCCGTGGATTTCACGTATAATGTCCGTGAATTTTAAAGACACATTTTGATACCAAGAACGTGCTTACTTTCTAACGGGGCGAACGATATTTTAGGTTTTGTGTGAAAATAAGTCCAGGACTACAAATGCGCTTCACGAAAGTGATGTCATCGAACCAGACACGGAGAATACTGAGGGAAAATGGCTGTAAATTCAGCAAACTTCCCACAGGAGGAAAGAACCACCATTAATCTGGTCATGTGGTAAGTAGCAGCCACGCTAGGGGGAGGAGATTATGTGGTGATGTCACATATGCGACATGTTGATTTCTGGTGTGTAGTCATGCTAATTACGGACTTTTGCAAGCTAATAAATCACTAAATACGTGACTGGCATGGTCGAAACACCCATCAATAGTTTTCATTTAAATTGCAGTACAACATGTGTGATCCAGGGCGTAAGGCGAAGCGGATTAGAAAATAGCATTTTTAGCCCCGTTGACTAGCATTCCTTTTTTTGTTCTTCCGGGGTCCCATGATGTGGAAGTGACTTAGGCTCCCTATGTGATGAAAATGACACACAAGTCTCCTTTAAGTAGCATTTTTTTCTCTTCAAAGAACTCAGTGCTTCACATGTGTTTATTGTTTTTTATAGTTTAGGCAAAACTTTGTTTATAGACCACTTCCAGTCCTAAAATATACATTTATACAAATTTAAAGAATGTCGTTTAGATCAATTTTAGAGTTTCAGCAAAGCAAAACTGCGCTCGAGAGGAGAAAGCTCTTTTGTCCGCTTGTCCCTGAAGTATCCCTGTTAGCAGGTGACCCACTCCTGCCGCCATTTACGCTAATGAGGCTAATGTTAGCATGTTGTTTTTCTTCAGAATTGGATGTCGGGTGATGACGCCGCATCACAAAACTTTTACGAGTAAGTTTTGTTTTTTTACTGATTTTTGGGAAGATTACATTTAAAGTAGAAATGAAACCAAAACAACAAGTTTTAATAATCCAACCATGCATTAGCTAATTTGTGCCTGTTGGTTTTAGCATTAGCAGCATTTTTAGCTTTTTCTTGATATTTGCTTGTAAATCAACAGTTTTTTGTTTGAAAACTTTAGTCTCATGCTAAAAGGCAAGTCTCCAGGTTTAACTCTACTTTGTTAAAAGCAGATCAATTATTTATTAGAAAATAGGTTTAACAAGGCTGCCTAGAACTCTTAAATCAAAATGGTTCTACGTGGTTTTTAGGATTCCCTCTATAATTCCTAAATTTAGCAACTTCTTACACACACACACACACACACACACACACACACACACACACACACACACACACACACACACACACACACACACAACCAAATTATTAGTATTTATTAATATCATTTTGTTATTAATGAACAAATGATCAGCTGTGTTGATGGTAGAAATGAGTTTGGAAAAGTATTTGTATTAAATGAAAGTGTAAAACTACAGAAGCGTAACCAAGGTGATAGTTTCAGTTCCTCTGATCTTAATACCCTCGGGCGCAGAACGTCATTTCATAAAGGCGCTGCAGAGGTGTTGGTTTCTCAGGACTAGACGTCACAATCCCTTCTCACTACAGAAGACCTGCAGCTTGGATGGGTTTTCAAGTGGGTGTCCTCCTTCAACGTTTCGCTGTTAGGCCTATGACGTCTCCAGAGGGTTCAGCAGTGACCCCCAGTGTCCCGGCTTCATGGGACATGTTACCAGGGGCGGATTTAACAGTTTGGGGGCCCAAGGCGAACACAGACATGGGGCCCCCTTACATTAAGTTTTCGACAATCTTATCTTTAACTGGATTTGCAAAACTCTCCCCTCTTCTGACATGAGTTATTTTCACTTTTTATTAGTCCTCCTCTTTTTTCCTGTGTTTCTCTCCTTTTGAGTGCTTTCAACATTTCCTCTACTTTATTCTCCTGTGCTTTTTTTTGCCTTTCTTTTTTTTTTCTTCTAATTTCCATTTTGGTCTGTTTTCCTCCCTTTAAACATTTTCCATTTTCTTTCCTTTTCTGCTTCCTTTTGATGTTTACATAGAAAAACGATGTCACTTTTGGAAGTGAAGATAACAGCTTTTTTAAAGCAAGCTGCTTCTTTCTCTTATTGGAGCCACTAGCATAACTCCATTTCGTGCTTCATGTTTTGACTACCGCTTCAAGTTTGTTACGAATGCTCGTGCCTCTCTTCTGTTTTTTCTGCTTTCTCTTCTTCTTATTTGTGATCTTATGGCACTTGGCAAACAACAATTTGGTGCATACCCGCCACCAACTGGATTGGACTCGAATGACTACCAATCACTTCCTGTTTGTGCATTGTCGTCTTAAAGGAATAGTCCATTGTGGCGTTGACAGAGGGGTGCCGGTGGTCAGGGCTAGGAGGCCCCCCCAACATAAGGGGGCCCCAGGTGGCCGCCGACCTATGCATAATGGTAAAACCGCCACTGCATGTTACTCATCCGTGCGTCTCCTATGAGAGCAGTCAGGAAAGGGGGGTGCGTTGGGGGGGGGGGGGGGGGGGGGGCACACGGACCTTAACTCCTCTTCGCCTCTGGGCGTCTCCAGTTAGAGCGGTGGAGGATTTCATAGCCGTGATGCTGGAGTTTCTGGTGTGGCGCAGCTCCACACCTGAGCCTATCAGCTCAGTGGCCTAGTGGTAGAGTGTCCGCCTTGGGCCTTGGAGGTCAGGGTTCAAATGGCCCGGTCGGGTCACACTGAAGACTTTAAAAATGGGACCCGATGCCTCCCTGCTGGACACTCAGCTTTAAGGGGCTGGATCGGGGGGGGTTAAACCACCAGTAGTTCCTGAGTGCGGCTCACCCCTCCCCACAGGGACGAGTCACATGCAGAGAGCAAATTTCACCGTGTTTGACAACTAATGGGACTTGTATTCACACACACACACACACACACACACACACACACACACACACACACACACACACACACACACACACACACACACACACACACACACACACACACACACACACACACACACACACACACACACACCAACAAAGAATTAAAGAAAACGTGTCCATCAATACGCGTGCATGTGAGCCCCCCCCCGCGCGCGCGGTATAAACTAGGCTTCAGCCAGAGTCGGTGCGTGTACACAAGCATGTTGTTACCCAGCGTGTTGACCAGCTCCATCAGGTCAGCGGGCCCGTTCCCCTTCAGCGTTTCCAGGGATTCCAGCACCTCCAGGCTGTTTCCCACACATCGACCAATGGTCCCGTCCATACGACTCAGCACAGCTGCTGTTTTAATGCCCACTCTGTTACCGGCTTCTACCTGAAACGAGACGCTCTGCATGTCACCACTCAGAAAGGTTAAGTTAGAGTTTAGCTCAAGGCTAAATCACACAACAGTCCCAGTAGCTTCTCTACTTACCAACATCTGTGCCAGCTGTTTGGCACCCTGCAGGTCTTTGTACAGAGCAGCACGTCCAAACTTCACATCCAGCACCAGAGCAGACAGAGACTCGGCTCCTTTCTTTGAGATAATTGAACCTGGAGATCATCAGATGTTTGTTTTAGATGAATGTTCTGCTTTCTGACTGCACATGTGATCCCAGTTCAATACCAGTAATGAGCGGCAGGCTGTCCACGGTGCTGGTTGCGTCTCGCAGCGCGTACAGAACTCGGTCAGCAGGAACCAGCATCTCTGTCTGACCGACGATGCAGCAGCCCACTGAGGCCAAGATATCTCGAATCTGTAACAGACACCTGGTTTAAACTCTGATCGTGTGTGTGTGTGTGTGTGTGTGTGTGTGTGTGTGTGTGTGTGTGTGAAGAGTCTTGTGTTTACTGTACCTGATCAGCTGACTGCTGCGTGTTAAATCCTGGAATTGATTCCAGTTTGTCCAGAGTCCCTCCTGTGTGAGCCAAGCCCCGCCCACTAATCATTGGCACCTGAAAAAAAATGCACCTGAGTTACTGTCGTCTGCACTGGTTGGGTGTGTGTTTTGTGTCCATGGGCTTCAATCATCAAACGTTCATACAAGTAATCCTAAACTCCTTCCTATGAACAAAATCTAGAACGTTCGTACGAACGGTAAAAATCCTGATTTATGAAACGTGCGGTGGCCGCTCGTACGCACGTTCCTCCGCACTCGATGATGAATCCCACCTGTGCTACCCAGGTGCTCGTGTCTGTTCTCAGTCATTTACATACAGGAACGCCCTCAATTAACCATATTTGGTCATGCTACATCCTCAGCAGGTGAGGGATTCCCAGGGTTCTACAAAAAGAAAACTTGTGAGATGGAGACACTTTTTGTCGAAGTGCAAAAGAACCAAACGAGCAGCAGAGGTTCTAACCGCGGTCGGGACGAGGAGAGGTTCCTGTCAGGAACAAATAAAAACTTTAGTCTGATGAACCGTAGAGTAACGGGTTCTCGTTTACATTTAAGGAGTCGTTCTAGATGGAGTTCGTCTTATTAGGAAATGTCTGAGTGTAGCCTCTCAGCTGTCATTCAGTCTGGTTACCATGACAACGGGCATGTGATGGGGAGCAGAGGAGGTTCTGGTAGATGTAAAATAAAACATGGACCGGAATCGAATTGGTGCGGTTTATGCGGGATCCCAAATCCCAGCATGGCTCCAGACGGACACGACATCCGTTCTACAAAGTCAGATTCCCGTCGGGTGTTGCAGCACCAGTCATGTGACTCAGCACCAGTCATGTGACTCAGCTGTTTTTCCACTGAAATATAAAATAATTAGTGGATGATGAACATGTGTGGATGACTGAGACCTTCGGTGGTCCCCGTTCTACCACTAGATCAGGGGTCAGCAACCTGTTCCCATCAGAGAGCCATTATTACCCGTTTCCCACAGTAAAGAAAACACTGGGAGCCACAGCAGCCGCGGCGTTGTGGGCGGGGCCTACCCTCAGACAGCAGAGCGCTGCTCACAACAGGTGACAGCAGCCAGTACCGGTCGCTCGTGTACGTCAAAGTTATCTTTCATAAGAAGATAATCAATAAAACGATTTATATAAAGTGGATCCAGAAGTTGTAGCCCGTCTCTGCTACAATATTTAGATATTTTTCACCCTGTTGGTGGTTTTACTGAGCAGGCGCCACTGTTGTCATACGTTTCCTTTTAAAACATGTTTAGACTGTTCAGAATACAAATCCAGGCTCTGTCACGTTTGATTGTTGTAATTAAACTTTGTAGGTGGGGAAGGTCAGAAAAGGATCCGATCAATTTGTTTTACCCTCATTTACAGCGACGGAGATAACGGCGCAGTGCGCCTGCCTCTGGTGTTAATCAAGTTTAATTTAATCTATTTTCACAAGAAAACAGAACAGTTAAAAGCAGGGCTTGTGTTGACCGGACAGTTCCCATATTTGACCGTTTATTTTGACGGAGAAAGAATAGAAAGAATTACCCCGACGCATGCAGACGAACTGACACTTTATTCTACGCACATCGCAGATGTAGCTAAATCACTCAAGAAAAGATTCCCATCTGAACATCTGAGCTGGACACTGCTCAGCGCAGCTCGCTGTCAGCGTGTACTACATAAGGTGCACAGCGAGCTGAAGATGTGGAGAGGGGCTTGAAGCGCGTTGCAGAACCAGAGCGCATGCGGGAAGGTTCCTCCGACTGAAGCGAGTGTTTTCATAACACGGTCGCTCAGAGAGACTCGTCACTTAGAAAATGTTCCCTAATGATGAAACTTTGGCTGAATAGTGCTTGTTCCTGTCTCCAATGTGGCAACACATCCAGGAGCCATCTGAGGAGAATCCCAGGATCTCACGTCCTCGTCAGCTCAGAAAGAGCCTATGATTACGCACAAGCGTGACGCGTCAACCCGGTCTCACAGTAAGACCGGGTTGGACCTGTTCAGGTTTACCCAGACAATCTTTACATTTAGAATTAGCTTACAGGTGTAAAATTAATGCAGTAAAATATAAAGCATTTTATTTAAATATCCAGTCATTATTTTACAAGCACAGAGAGCCGCATCAGATGGATGGAAGAGCCGCATGCGGCTCCAGAGCCGCGGGTTGCCGACCCCAGCACAAGATGTTCCTACACATGGTCTGAAG
Source organism: Nothobranchius furzeri (assembly GCF_043380555.1). Lineage (NCBI taxonomy): Eukaryota > Metazoa > Chordata > Actinopteri > Cyprinodontiformes > Nothobranchiidae > Nothobranchius > Nothobranchius furzeri. The sequence goes on along the minus strand of NC_091741.1, from coordinate 34,210,020 downwards.
TTACAGGCACAAAATGAGGAATACCACTCAATCTCTCACAATGCATAAATTACTTCCTACGCCTGATGTACGCTCAGATCTGTGCTTAAGTACGGTTGATAAACGGTGCATTTGGGACCCCGATGTACCTTACATCCGCAGGCAGCTAGTGCCGGTGCTAACACCAGGCTCACTTTGTCCCCAACTCCCCCCGTCGAGTGTTTGTCCACAGTCAACCCTTTCCACTTGTCCGGCCATGACATCACTTGACCTGATGACATCATCTCTTTAGTCAGGGTCTGAATCTCCGTGGAAACCATCCCTTTTAGCCAAACAGCCATCAGCATGGCCCCTGCAGGTTAGAACAGGCGGTGCTGGTAAAAGTAGCCGAGTCTCAGCGTTTGAGTCTAACTCTTGTTACCTATCTGACTGTCCTGCATAGTTTTAGATGTGACGGCCCTGATGAAGAGCTTGATCTCTTCATCACTCAGCTCTCCTCCATCTCTCTTCTTTTTGATCAGATCTGGGATGGATAGCATGGCAACCTGCAAGACAGAGTTCAGGGAAACATCTGTCAGAGTCCTTAAAACTTCTGGATTGCTTTTCTTTGACAGAAAACTAAGTTTTATTTGTAAATAACCAATGGGACTGGGCACCATCACCAGAAGTCTAGTCTTATATCACGGTGTAACCCTTTCTTCTGCTTATATAGAAGTTTAGTCACATTCTCTCACTCCAGATACCAGAACAAAGCATGCAGTTACGTGGCAGTCTAAAACGGTGCTTTCAGCCTCTAAAAAGCACCAAACATTTGCTTTTGGCCTTCATCTGCCCCAGGAGCTCTGATACAGGCCTTTCCAACCTCTCTACTTCAGCCCTGCGCTGAAAAGACCTGTTAACCACTCGGCCAGGACATGAATATCATAACAAGATGCTTGCTGATTGGTTGGCTCCCCAGAAGGCTTCCGAAGGCAGAAGCTAGACGCTCCGGTTACAGCCGTGTGTAGCGTTAGCCGCATGTAGCAGCTAATATATTCCTAGCCTGTTGCTGCAGATACAGATTCATGTGGATTTCAACCTTAGATGTTTGAACCCGACTCCAAATAAAGTTGTTGAGGACCAACCAGCAGTTTGCCAGCGACTGGGCATGACTGATGGGTAAGTTTTGTCATGACTATAACTATGTTAGTGCTAGTTACCAACAGCATGCACCCATGTAGACATTAGATTAAGTTTGTACCTTTTGTCCAGAAAAAGTGTTTAACCAGCATGTTGCACGCGTGTTTTAGTGTCGCTGCTACCGCGTTCATCCCTAACAGCAAAGATCAGATTAACGTAAATCAGCCGCTAAAGCGGTTAGACAGGAACTTCTGATGCATCAGTAGGAATTGTTTATCGGCAGTAATGTGTGAGCTCAGATCTTCATCCCTCAGGTGTTCCTGGTAGAAATGGGAACTCATGCCGATGGAGAGGGAGAACAGTTGTCGAGAAGAACCACAGGTAAGGCCAAAGGTCAAACAGGGAACACAGTGATTGCTACTTCATCTCAAAATACAGATTCCCACGTGTTTCTGTCTGCAGGCACCAAGAATGAACCAGGTTGTGTGCATGACTGACCATCCAGGCTGTGAACCAGCAAGATGTCTACAGAGCTGGCCTCACTGGGCCGAGGATTCATGGACAACAGGAGTTGTTTATGTTCTCACATGTTCAGTCACCAAAACACCATCTCCCTGCCTATCGCTGACCCCCAGCTGCAGCTCTGAAACAGACATTCTGATTAGCTTAATGAACTGACCTGAATTGGAATGTTTATTATGTGAAGTGCCTCGAGACGACTCTTGTCGTGATTTGGCGCTTTATAAATAAACTTGAATTGAATTGAATTTACCTAAATATCGTTTTTTGGGATTTAGCTGCAGTCTTTTTATATTTCTGAATAAAAATAATCTTGTTCCATCATCATGTGGGTGTCTTGTTCACCATTTTGTCTTTAAGGTTGTGACCGTGTGAAATAAAAGCCACATTCCTTCATTGTTTTACAAGTTTGGCCAATAAAAGTGATTGTGATCTACTTTCTAACTAGCGTTTGACCACCCAGTATGTCTTTATTCAACAAAAACATCAGGAAAATGTTGGTTTAGAGTCTTGATCTCCTTTAAACAAGTACAAAAGGCCATTTAAAGAACGTCTTAACATGCAAAATAATTTAAAAAATACAAAACCTTTTAGGTAATTTTAAAGGTGGTATGAACCTTTTTTCAAATATTCTCATAACACAAAGATTAAGGTATTTGAAAACAAAAACCCAGGTAAATGGGATGACAACATAGAGTTTAAAATGGTGAACTGAAGTGAAAAATGTTAATCGTTTCCTGATTCATTCATTTCTCCGGGTGTTTCTCAATGCCAAGGAACCTTGCCTTGATGTCTTGGTCCCGCCCCGGTTTCCTAGGAGATACGCCATCAGGAATCGCCAAGGCGTGTTCCGATGTTCATGGTAAATGGCCTGTGTTTGATATAGCGCCTTCTAGAGTCCAGGAACCCCCAAGGCGCTTTACCACACACACACACACACACACACACACACACACACACACACACACACACACACACACACACACACACACACACACACACACACACACACACACACACACACACACACACACACACTTACACGCTGGTGGGTCACACTGACAGTTCATGTTTTACCGAGGCGTCTGTTCCCTGTTTAACTGTTAAGCTAGCTGAGCAAGGATACATGGGAGGCGCCTTGTAGCCTGGCCTTGGTCAAAAATGTCCCAGAATACAGTGCGGTATTTTCAAAAGGATGGCAGATCAGGAGCCAGCAGCTCACTTTGGGGGCACATTTAAAGTCTTAATGTAAGTAAACAATTGGGCTGATATTTAAAATGTTTATTTTTTAATATGCAAAGCAGTTATCTGTGGCCGGTTAGTTGCAGCTTCGGTGGCTAGCGGGTAGTAACTTGCTTACATATTTAATTTAACCAACATATACACAATTTAAAAAGTAAAAGTCTCCTTCTGTATTTATATTGAAACCTATTTGTTATCTCCTGTGTCACATGACATTACATGGCCGCTCTTGATGTGAGTCTGTTCCATTTGACCGTTTTCTTTGAACAAGAAAGGACTCCTCGTAAGCAAGATGCCTGGCCTCACAAGACAGGCGCCTTGACATTGGCCGTGTTTGAGATGAGCCAGTTCTGCACCGGTGATCGGCTTGCCGGTTAGATTTGTGTCCGGCTTAATGCCAACTTGCTCTGACGTCATGCATACGTAGGCAACGATAACCTCGTGAGATCAAGGCGGCCGCAGATTTTGGAGCAAGGCGCTGCAGTTGCACTCCACCGGCTGCAAAACCTAGGGCATGATGGGAAACGCCTGGCTCTCACCTGATCTAAGATCTGATTGGTTCCCATTTTGATCCAAACATCCGGTGGTCGAATGTGAAATCTTAGTTGGTCGCATGTTTTCTACATGTCACATGTCTACCATAAATGATATCCACAAGCATGTGAGGATGTGTTTCAGTTGCTAACAGGCACCAGAATTAAAATGACAATTTAAACAAATATGAACGATAACGCCATATCTTCAGCCGTCGTCACCCACAAGCTACATGTAGGGAAGTCTGTCCGATTTTAATGCCGACTTTCAGTCACTCCCCCTGCTGCATCTCTTTTCCAGGCGAGGCGCTGCTCAACTCGAACGAGGCCTTTGAGAAACACCCTCTTTGTTCTCCTTACTCCCTCTCGTTGGCCCATTGGCCTCCTCTTGGACTACAGTGGTGCTGGTCAGACAACAGATCTGTGAATTACTGCCACCAGCTGGCTTGGAGAGGGAGAAGCTTTAAGCCAAAATATTCTTTTGTGTTTTTAAAAAGGTTCATTAGAGCTTGATAGCTACAACATAAAAATATATATATTTTTTAATTATATTGAATGAAACTTTAGAAAAAACAAATTTAAGCTGGGTTTCAAGGATTTACAATAAAATAATTCCAGATAAGAGAGTATTAAAAAGAAGCTCATCTAATTCAGAAGACGACTTCTTTTTTTCTTTTTTTTTACAATCGGGGACCGTTTCAGTGCCGTTGTTGGTACAAGATCTGCTCGGGTGCAGGATCGGCTCGGGGTCCGTCGACTGCCGATGACGTCCAAGTAGTTGATTGGCTGAATGTGAACCTTACGGAATTACGTAATCACGTTACGTTGGTATCACGTTACGTTGGTCCAGGCAAATCTTTCTGTTGGAAAGATGGACAACTTTTACAAAGAAATCCATCATTACCTCTTTGAAAATACACTTTTAGCATAGAGCTGCATGTATATTAGGGCTGAACGATTAATTTCATGTGCAATTAAGTTGCGATGTGACAAAAGGAGATTTTCTAATCGCAAAGGCTGCAATTTGGCAGCGAGTGGTTAGCGCAATGCTAATATACATGGAAAAACCCATAGGAATGCTAATGCTAATATCACAGATTACATTCTTACAAATTATGAATTAGAAACGTGCCAAATGATTACATTTGGAGTCTAATAGAAAGTAAAACTACCATCAATCAAATGAGTACAGACAGGTATTTTAGTACAGCCAGAAAACTTTTAACTCCCGAGTTTTAGCTAGCAGCTATGAGCGTAACTGAACTACGCATGGACAAGACGTCAAAAACTCTAAACACAAAATACTTCAATGAACGGGACACACTTCTTTCCTGCAAATACAATTTCACAGGTGTTGCTAATACCTATGATCCTTCAAGGGATGTGCTCAAAGAGGAGTTCAACATTATGAATACAAAATAGTGTTTTATTTTACAAATACCATTATCAACACAAACTTACGTCTTAAGAAACATTATTTTAATAATGGAACTGCTAAATTCTTTCCAACATTATAAAGATGTGTAGTGTATTTTGTCCGAGTGGGTTTGCCGTACTTTGACGTCATCGGCAGCCGAAGGATCCCGAGCAGATCTTGTACCGACACAGTGTGTCTGGCAACCTATACTACCCAACTCAGACTACAGAATGGTAAATGGCCTGTATTTGATACAGCACCTTCTAGAGTCCTGGAACCCCCCAAGGCACTTTACAACACAATCAGTCATTCACCCATTCACACACACATTCACACACTGGTGGGGATGAGCTACAATGTAGCCACAGCTGCCCTGGGGTGCACTGACAGAGGCGAGGCTGCCGAGCACCGGCGCCACCGGCGCCACCGGTCCCTCCGACCACCACCAGCAGGCAATGTGTGTTGAGTGTCTTGCCCAAGGACACAACGACAGCAACAGACTGAGCGGGACTCGAACCTGCAACCTTCCGATTACTGGGCGAGCACTTAACTCCTGTGCCACCGTCACCCCAGAAGTTGGCATTATTTTTAAATTTACTGTAATGTTTTCTCTCTGAAGTTTTTTATTTGTTTGCAGTTTTTGGCTCAATGTGGCAGAATTTCTTGATTATAGATTATGTTCTTTCTTCATCATTCATCACAATGTGGACGTGAACAATTCTTAATCTCAGGCTGCTTCAGTCTGAGTCTCAGGGCAGCTGTGGCTACGATGTAGCTCATCACCACCAGTGTGTGTGTGTGTGTGTGTGTGAATGGATGAATGATTGACTAGTGTAAAGCGTCCTCTGACTCAGAAAGTCGCTATACAACAATACTGGTGTGGGACAGTGGTTCCCAACCTTTTATGACCCGTGGAGCCTCTGAGCCGTGTTCTCGTACCACAAGTACCTCTTACTCAAACGTGTTGACGAGTCCCCAAAAGTAGAACTATTAAATGAAAATAATATGATGAAATCTCCTTAACACTGAGCCAGGGTCCGAAATTAACACTCGCCACTCGCCAAATGCGGGCAAATTGCTCCATTTGGCGAGTAAATTTTTGAGCTCTATCTGCCACATGGCGAGTAAATGTTTGCACCAAATTAGTTATGTTCATCAGTCATCTTCCATGGATTTCTGATACTCCTCCCGCCTGCATGCAACGTACACAAACGTACGCGAAACGAGAGCGCTGCATCCAGCGTCATTTCCACCTATCCCATTCAATCAGTTTATCAAGTTAGCAGTTAGCTTCGTGTTAAAACTAGCAGTGAAATGTGGCGGTTTTTAACTGGAGTCAGCCAGCCTTCCAAAGAAAACTCGTCGAACTGGAAGAAAAACCACTAGGACCAGTGGCAACCAGAAGATTTTGTGAAAAGTGGCGAACCGGAGATGGCGGAGTCGTGAGACAATGGCTACATTATGATGGCCACGTAGCGTTGCTGCCTTTCACAGACACTTTTTCTGCTCGTGCTGCAAACAGGATAGCCGTCTTCTATCAACTGTCCCTCGGCATTCTTCAAATATCCAAAAAATGCCCATACTTCTGACTTTGTCTTCTTTGAGGGATAATAAATGTCCCGAGAACCGTCTCCTTTGGCCATTATTTCAGCTTTAGCTTAAAGAATGTTTTGGTCGTAAACAACAAAGTGCGCATGTGCCGCCGGCAACTTCAGCAGATGATACGGTGGCTGGTAAGGGTCACCACGCCTACACCGCAGCCACGGTAACCCACCGAGATAATATAGTTTTTAAAAACAAGACGGTTATTATTATTGTCAACTTTTTTACCGGGGTTTACCGCTACACCGGTTACCGTGACAACCCTAGCCCTGACACACTTTCAGATATTCTCATGGTGCAGCTGTGTTCTCCAGAGATCAAGGACTAGGACCCAAATGAGGCTGTAATGCTTTGGCACAAAGACGGTGTCAGAAGCAGGAGGCCAGACTTCATGGACAGAGAAAACAAGGAGTCTGACTAGATTTCAATGAAAGAGTTCATAAAAACATCTCTAAAAATAAATAAATAAATAAATAGTAAAAATGACAAAAGAGTTGTTTTTCTTATTAATTGATGTTTTAATTATTTTGTCACTCTGTTTGGAATCAACATAATATAGAATAACATGCTTTAGGTAGATCTAAATTATTTAGAATTTTGGCCGGTAAAAGATATGCTTGGCCGGTAGATTTTCATCATCTACCAGCCAACTTGGCCGGTGAGTAAAAAATTTAATTTCGGACCCTGCACTGAGCTACATCTAACTTCTCAGGTGAACTCTAACTTTAACAATCCTCATGCAGGCTCCAGAAAAGAAGCTCCATGTGGAAACTATCTGGAGCTCTATATTCAGATCCACACCACAGCTGGTGTAAATGCTCTGATTGGACCCGATGATTTCTGATCCATGTGAAACTAGATCACATCCATTCTGCATTTGGGTGAATGAGGCTTCAGGCTCTCTCAGGAGCAGCTGCTCTGGTTTTCCTTCATAGTGTTTCTGGTCCTCACGACCCCCATCCACCATGTTTTAGGTGTTTTCCTGCTGCCACACACCTGGTCTAAACGAATGAGTGATTAATAGGTTTCTGCAGCACTTGATGTCATCCTGAGAAGGCCATGTAGATATAAATCAGGTGAGCTGAAGCAGAGACTTGGAAAACATGCAGAAGAGGGGGTGCTTGATAAAAGCTGGTGTATAATTCATTTGGGTAGGAACGGGCAAAGTGGCCTAAGATTATACCACATTCTATTATTTTCTCCTGTTTATTTATTTACGTACATTCTCACATATACCAGAAGAATTTCAACAAACAATGTTTAAAGAGACTTTATGGACTTTTGAATTTTTATGCTCGCGATCGCCCCCTCAGGCCAAAAGCGTAACGGCAGCTTCAATAGTAGGCTCGTGCACGAGGCGCGCATGCTGTACGTGCACACTCCTTAACGAAAATAACAGCTGAGACAGTCCTGTGTGTGTGTGTGTGTGTGTGTGTGTGTGTGTGTGTGTGTGTGTGTGTGTGTGTGTGTGTGTGTGTGTGTGTGTGTGTGGCCTGGAGGACAGAGGACAGGAGAATGCGCAGCTAATTAACTAAATAATTTGGTTCTGTACCTTTCTCTTCAGCACAGCCGACAAAGGTTTATGATGGGTCAGTCCTCCTGCATGCTCAGATCATTCCCTTCCCTTGCTTGAAAAATGTTCCAAAATGAACGTTGGACCCACATCTTTTTATCTGTGAATTCAATGCCGTTCGGCGAGTCTCAAATAAAAATTTGGGCATCTTACTGTAAAAATATACCATTAATGTAAAAAAGAAACTCTAAATAAACTATGTTCACACCCAGAATCAAACCCGGGTCTTCTGCATGAGAGTCCGACATCTTACAAGAGCCCTTTTCAGATTGACATTCTGGAATATGTGTGGACAATTCAGTCCGGTTTTTAACCAGAACTGTGTTTTCAGACACACCACTTTTGTACCTGAACGTGTCCTTTCGGCTGCGTTCACACAGCAGGGAAAAGTTCCAGATGTCTGAGGGGGAGGGGGTCGGAAGGCTGTACCCAGATATTGCGTGAACATGGTGCGGTGGGCGTACATGCGTCATTTACCCAAACAAAGCCATTCAGTCAAACATGGCAGACGACGAGATAGAATTCTTCTCACTGATCGGACTTATGTTAAGCATAATTCTGCGTACACGAAGACGCATAAGAGACCTGGATGATAAAGCTCAATGGTTAAAGGAATCGCGGAAGCGGTGTTAAGCGCTCCGTCGCACGTCTAGACGGTACCGTAGGAGGCGAGCTGCCATGGTTCGCTGCATGCTACAGGAGCGAACTATCTAGGTACGCACAGCGCCCCCGGTCCCCTCCTCCTCCCCCTCCTCCCTGTCCGGAACTCGACCTCACCAGTCTGAAGCAGCCACCTTGTCCATGACAAGTCCCGTCCTGTTACTAGGGGCGTCGTCCGGTTTAATTACGGAAAACGTTATCCGGATGTTTGTATTCAGACACAAAGGTCTTACGGACAGAGTCCTGAACATTTCTGTTTTTCATGGCCTGTCTGAAGGGGGCTAAGGCGAGCCACACTCTAGTAACATTCACAGTATCTGTAACTTTTATATCCTTGATGACAGCTGAAACAACGTCAAACCAAAGAACGGTTCAGAGTGAAAATGGCTATTTTGTTGCTAATTAGCAGGAAATATCTAGAAGAAAGTTCTACAGAAAGTAGCTAAGGGTCCTCAGAAATGTAGCTAGCTTTGTCACTAGGCGTTAGGAACAGCGACAAAGTGGCACTGCCTCTCTCTCTGCTGCTAAAGCTACGGATAGCAAATGCTACGGGCGATGCCTGAGCGTGAACGCGCATGAAGCAGCCTGCTCGACCCGAGCATCTCTCTTTTTCTGTGATTTTACAGAAAAACAGGCAATCACAGTAAAAATGCCAGGGCTCATTCTACAGGACCAGGGCATTGCAGGAGAATGTATGAAGAAGACATTTATTATTTCTATACATGTTTTGGCTGTCAAACTTCCATAACGCCCTTTTAACATTCAAAACTTAGTTAAAAATTAAACCTTTCAAGTAGTTTTAATGTTGTGTTCTGATTCGTTCTTCAGACAGTACAACACAAAAATCCTCATGAAATGAATAAACATGAAGATATTTAAATAAAGTTCTCAACATTATTGTCATGGTCTGCGTCTGCGTCTCCCCTCATGTGTCTCCTTGTGTTCTCCATCCCTCTCTAGGTTCTCCTTTTGTGTCTCCTAGTGCCCTCATGTGTCCTTGTCTGCATCTTTCTCCTGTGTCTCCTGGTGTTCCCCATTTGTCCCCAGATCTTCAGCCCCCTAGGTTTCCCTCCTCAGGCATCCCCCTCCCAGGTCCTGTGCTCCCTTGGCCCCCTCTATGTTTATGTTTATGTTTATGTTTATGTATTTAGCAGACGCTTTTGTCCAAAGCCACTCACAAGTGATAATCAGCATTTTGCCCTTGAGGCTAACAACAACAACAACAACACATTGACATCAGTCATGGAGAGGAGGGAACAAGGAGTGGACAGTAGAGAGGGGGGACGGGTGCAGGCAAGGTGCTAGTTAAGAAGATGCTCTCTGAAGAGCAGGGTCTTCAGGAGTTTCTTGTAGTTTTTCTTTCTGTAGTGTTTTCCTTTAGTTTCAGCTTCCCCCTTAGAATATTAGTTATGTTTGCTGCCCTTCTGGTCTTTAGGTTTTTCTCTTAGGTCGTTTCACCCCCAGGCTCATCCTCCCCAGTGTATAGAACCCTGTCTGTGTCTCAGTGTTTTGTCGGTCCATTGTTTAGTGTCAGCGTTGTTTTGTTCCTCGTCTCTAGGTTTTGTGCTCTTTAAGTGAGCTTTTGGTCTCCAGGGTTTCAGGACTTTTGTTTTTTGCTTCCTGCCCGTTTGTAATTTTTTGTTCTCCTTCCTAATAAAGGAATGTTTTCATTTTCATCCACTCCTGCCTCATGTCGTTCTGGGTGTCTATATTTTGGGTCCAAATGTCCTCCTGGCTCAGGTTGAACAACGCTCAGCGGGCCTGGGGTCATTAGAGGTCAGACCCCTGGTGGGCACTGGCTGCAGGGTGAGAGAGTCTCTAACCCATTCATGTCTCTAACTAACTCATCCCTGTCTCTAACTAACATCCCTGTCTCTAAATAACCCAATCCATGTCTCTAACTAACCCGTCCCTGTCTGAACCAGCTGATTTGAGCCAGTCTAACTGAGCAGCGTCAGGTTTAGTGATGTCAGCAGTGCTCTCGGAGCAGCTTACCTGTTCTGGTGTTTGCAGCAGAAGAAGTGGCATCGACCTTTCAGCTCATCATAAATCATCTGCAGCCGAACTGTCTGTCAGCCAATCAGAGAGCAAGGGGAGGGGCAAACATCTTTAGTTTAAAAGGCCTTGGTCAAGCTGAAGTTCACATGTTTCTTATCAGGCTGCATGTTTTGTTTGCAAAGCTCTTTCATGTTCAGAAATACTGAATGTTCGGCTTTTTGAAAAGGCCACGAGAAAGATTAAAGTTAAAGCATGAATCAGTTATTCTGGCTCAATGTTTGAAGCTCAGTAACTTGTAATGGAAACTTGTTGAATAGAACAAACTTCTTGTTCATTTATGTTTTAATGATTAGTTGAATCCAGACATTTAAGAAGAAACTTATATAATCATCATCACTATTGATAATACAATAATAATATTTTACTCTCTTTGACGTTGGATGTGCTACTACTAGTTTACCCGTTTAATTATAGATCCACTAGGATAAATACAATAAAGTTTATCTCTCACCAAATAGAATATTTACCAAGAAATCACAATGTAACCATAGAAACACTACTTGGTATATATGTTGTGTGTGGGTGTGTGTGTCTTGCCCAAGGACACAATGACAGCGACAAACTGAGTGTCACACCCTGTCTTGTCTCCCCGTTCTGTTTAGTCATGTGTCTCCATTGATTGCTCCCACCTGCCTCTCGTCTCCCAATCACCCAAGCTCCCGACCCTCCTGTATTTAAACCCCGTCTGTTCTGTGTCCTGTGCCGGTTCATTGTTTCAGTTGTCCAGCGTGTTTTATTATTAAACTTATGGTAAAAGTACCTACCTGTTTGCCTTTTTCCTCCCCGCGTTTGGATCCTACCTCCGCTCCACTCACCGGCACGCGTGTGACAGAATGAACCGGCCGTACCAAGGATCCAACGGGGAGATCCACCCATGGGAGTGCCTGCTCCAATTCCTCTCCTCTGACCATCGGCTGGTTTCTCCTTCTCCAGCTCCGCCTCGCCGCAGACGACGGCACCGACCTGCTCCCTCGGCTATCCTCGCCGCCCTCCTGGAACCGAAGGGGAGTTTGGACCGGTAGACGCCCCTGGATCGCTCTGGCTACGAGGGCACGAGGCTGGCTGTCTGCTCCCCCGGAGTTGGTCCACGGCGTGGGGAAAGACGCCGGGTACCACCGCAGTCCGTTGTTCCGGGACGGAGCTGCGAGCTTGCTGCTGCCCCAGCTCAACGCAGCAGCGTGGGACCGCCCCCGGTCAGACCAGCCCAATCAGAGCCTCCATCATGTGCAGGCGGAGGAGCTTTGCCGCAGCCCAGCTGACGGAGCTCGTCAGTCTCCAGGCGGAGCTTGGCCGGGTCCGCCAGCTCGTCAGCTTCCAGGAGTCCCGCCTGGATGCTCAATCCTCCTCGAACCACCAGGAGAGGGTCTCAGTCCATCCAGCGGCTCCCTCATCTCAGGGACAGAGGAGCGAGTCCGGGGTCCACCCAGTGGAGCTTGCCGGTCTCCGGGCTGAGCTGGCCCAGCTCCATCGGACCCTCAGCCTCAAGGAGCTTCAGCTAGACGGTCTGTCCTCCCTGCTTTCATGGCTTTCAGCACCACCAGTTCTACAGCATCCAGTTCCAGCGGTGGTCCCGGAGGTCGCACCGCATCCAGTCCAGCCTGTCCAGGCAGCCCCTCCTACAGCGGTGCCGGCCCAGAAGCTGACGGATTGGGCCCCGAAGCTGACGGATCGGCTCCCGAAGCTGATGGATCGGGCCCCGAAGCAGACGGTACTGGCCCAGAAGCAGACGGATCGGGCCCAGAAGCAGATGGATCGGGCCCAGAAGCAGACGGAACCGGCCCAGAAGCAGATGGATCGGGCCCAGAAGCAGACGGAACTGGCCCAGAAGCAGACGGATCGGGCCCAGAAGCAGACGGTACCGGCCCAGAAGCAGACGGTACCGGCCCAGAAGCAGACGGTACCGGCCCAGAAGCAGACGGATCAGGCCCAGAAGCAAATGTATCGGGCCCAGAAGCAGACAGAACTGGCCCAAAAGCAGACGGATCGGGCCCAGAAGCTGACGGTACCGGCCCAGAAGCTGACGGTTCCGGTCCAAAAGTTGGCGGTCCAGAAGTCGAAGGACCAGAAGTCGACGCCCCCGGACCAGAAGTCGACTCCCCTGGACCAGAAGCCGAAGCCCCCGGACCAGAAGCCGACGACCCTGGACCAGAAGTCGACGGACCAGAGGTCGACGGTCCAGAAGTCGACGCCTCCGGACCGGAAGTCGATGGGGGTCGGCGCCCTGTCCTGTTCTGTGGTCGACGCCTCTTCCCGTTCTGAAGTCGACACCTCTTCCAGTTCTGAAGTCTACGCCTCCTCGTGTTCTGAAGTCGACGTCTCTTCTGAAGTCGACGTCTCTTCTGAAGTCGACGTCTCTTCTGTAGTCGACGTCTCTTCTGTAGTCGACGTCTCTTCTGTAGTCGACGTCTCTTCTGTAGTCGACGTCTCTTCTGTAGTCGACGTCTCTTCTGTAGTCGACGTCTCTTCTGTAGTCGACGTCTCTTCTGTAGTCGACGTCTCCTCTGAAGTCGCTGCCTCTTCTGAAGTCGCTGCCTCTTCTGAAGTCGCCTAACCCACTCCAGAAGTCGACGGGCCCTGTAGCCCAACGAAGCCGCGTCCAGTCGGGGAGTCTCCTCCGGCATTCCTGCTTTCGGCCACCGCCGGCCCTGCCCTCGCCAGGCGCGGGCCCCCAAGAGTCCGTCTCCTCCTCCTCTGCTGCAGACGCCGGCCTCCAAGAGCCCGTCGCCTCCTCCTCTGTCGCAGACGCAGGCCTCCAAGAGCCCCTCGCCGCCTCCTCTGCCACAGATGCCGGCTTCCAAGAGCCCATCGCCTCCTCCTCTGCTGCAGACACCGGCCTCCAAGAGCCCGTCGCCTCCTCCTCTGTCGCAGACGCTGGCCTCCAAGAGCCCGTCGCCTCCTGCTCTGCCGCAGACGCAGGCCCCCAAGAGCCCGTCGTCTCTTCCTCTACCGCAGACGCAGGCCCCCAAGAGCCTGTCGTCTCCTCCTCTACCGCAGACGCAGGCCCCCAAGAGCCCATCGTCTCCTCCTCTACCGCAGACACCGGCCCCCGAGAGCCCGTTGTCTCCTCCTCTGTCCCAGGCGCAGTCCCCCGGACTCTGCTGGTTCCTGCCTCCTCTCCATCGGTTCCTCTGGACCCTCCCTCTGGGTCCCCCTCCTTCCCGCCCTGCTCTTTGTTCCTGTGGGTGTCTGGGATTTGCCCTTTGAGGGGGAGGGGGTACTGTCACACCTTGTCTTGTCTCCCCGTTCTGTTTAGTCATGTGTCTCCATTGATTGCTCCCACCTGCCTCTCGTCTCCCAATCACCCAAGCTCCCGACCCTCCTGTATTTAAACCCTGTCTGTTCTGTGTCCTGTGCCGGTTCATTGTTTCATTTGTCCAGCGCGTGTCATTATTAAACTTATGGTAAAAGTACCTACCTGTTTGCCTTTTTCCTCCCCACGTTTGGATCCTACCTCCGCTCCACTCACCGGCACGCGTGTGACACTGAGTGGGCCTCGAATCAGCAACCTTCCGATTACGGGCCGAGCACTCTTGTGACACCGTCGCTCCTTGTTGCATAAAGATGGAAAATTCCCCTTTCAGCCATTTTATTCCTGTCATAATTCTTTCCTTCACCTATTAAACCCTTAATCACGTGGCTCAGCATGTCTTAAGCAACTCGTGGTTTTATTTACATGCCCGTTCCAATATGTCAGGAGGATTTAACTGATTAATGATTCAGGATTTCTTCTAATCGTTTCATTTCATAAGCCACACCAAGTAGCTCAAACTGTGATTCATGAACTTTGTGTAGCCTGAGACACGAGTCTTTGGGGGTATGTTGGACTCGGCATTGTTTCTTGCTAAAGTCCCCTGTTGCTTGAGCTAAAAACATCTATCCAAGCATTGAAAATACAGAAAATTTGTGTTTTTAACTTGTTTGTTCCGTAAAACCTGGGCTGGATGGACCTTCAGGGCTAGTGACGAACCTTGTTTTTTCTGACCAAGAACACAAAAAACGTGTGCGTTCAAATTAAATGTTTAAACTGCACTTAGACACTGAGGGCTGTGGGTGCAAGTGGGGTAGTGTGGTGGCATCAGCTGGCGTAGGCCAGAAGATGCCCGCTCTTCCCGCTCACCACAGCCATGGAATACACCTCATCAACACTCACTAACACTATATTGGAGCAGGCAGAGGGAGACTAGGGGTCTTAGCACACCTCTGTTGTTGCTTGGCTTCCTGGGGCTGGAGGCTAGGAGGGAGATCTGGCCGTCTGGTTGGGGTCTGGGGCGGTGGGTTGCTGTGCTCAGCGTTGGGTGGGGGAGCCTGCGCATCAGCACCCCAGCAGAAAGGGTCGAACTCTGGGAACCGGTAATGGTTGCACCCCATGTGCTGCAGTACCGGGACCAGAGTGAATAGGGTGTGTATGGGGAGCATGAGTGGGTGTCCGGCGTGCATTTTTGTAAGTCTTTGGTTGTATGTGCATGTGTGAGCATGAGGGACGGAGTGTGTGACTGTGTTTGTGTATGACTGTATATGCCAGGTGGGACCTTTGACTCCTCCCTTCTCCTGGGACATCTTTAGTGGCTGCCTGGTGGGATCTGGGTCCCTGGGCTCTGCTAGGTCCCCGGCGGGGGTGGTCGCCCCTGGGTCCCAGGTTGCTGGGTCCCGGGCTCGGCCGGCTTGGGGGTGGGAGGCTGTGGGCGGGCCTGTGGGCTTGCCGCTGATATCTCCCGTGACTCTGCCGGCTGCTGGTTGTGGCCCCCCGAGGCGATCCTCTGCGCCTCTCGAGGGGGGCGGGGGCTTTTCTGGTTGCGGTCTCCTTGGGGTCTCTGTGCTCTGGGGCAGCTCCTGGATCTCTGGGACTTGGAGCTCCCTCCATCTCCTTCACATCTTTGGGGGGCAGATCTGTGGTTCCTCACACTCTCTGTTGGACGCTCCTATAGAGAAACCTTACATAAACAAGCACGTGTACACACACAGGTGCTCACATGGTGCTCTCATAAGTATGGACTTGGGCACGTTCAACACATGTCTTAAGGCTATGGTTGGCACTAAATGCATTGTGATTTATTATCGTGTGATTGTTCAGTTAAACAATGTTGATTTTATATTTCTTCAAGTTGATGCAGTGATAGCTTGCTCCTGTTGTATTGTTGTGGGTATTGTTGTGGGTCCCTTCTCTGCAGGTCTAGAAGCAGAGTCTTGTTCATCATTGATTGCTTATTTCCGTGACCCCCCCCCCCCCCCCCCCCCCCCCCCCCCCGTCTCTTCCTTTCTCTTTCACCTCTGTCTCCGTGTCCGGGTGAATTTACAAAGCATTCAAAAAACAATAACAATAAAGTGTCAGGCGTAACATTAAAAGCAGAAGCTTTGATGCTCCACCTTAGAGTGTCATGGTCTGCGTCTCCCTCATGTCTCCTTGTGTTCTCCATCCCCCTCTAGGATCCCCTTATGTGTCTCCTTGTCTGCAGCCCCTCCAGGTTCTCCCCCCCAGGTATTCCCCCAGGTCCTGTGCTCCCGTTGGTCTCCCCTAGTCACCCCTCTGTCGTTTTTCTATAGGTTCAGCTTTTCATTTTATTAGTCTCTTTTAGTGTGTTTCTTTCCCCACTGTTTTTTTAGTTCTCCTTCCTCCTTAGATCATTAGTTATTTATCTTGCTCTTCTTGTCTTTAGGTTTTGTTTTTATTCTTGGGTCATGCTATTTTTCCCCTCCTCAGCTCACTTTCCTCTCACTGATTAGTTAATTGATTTCACTAGGGTTCTCTCCCCATGCACCTGCAGCTCTTCTCCCACTCACCCTGCCCCAGTGTATTTAACTCTGTCTGCATCTCAGTGTGTTGTTGGTTCATTGTTAGTGTCAGCGTTGTTTTGTCCCCCCCCCCCCCCCCCCCAAGTGCTGTGTCTTAATTCAGGGTCTGCATCCTTCGAAGGACCCAGCCTACTCGGCTGACGTGGGCTGAGTCCTCCATCGGCCGAGTTGACCGGATGTTAACGGCTGTGAATTTGGACAGGCCTAGCCTTCATGTATTTCCGCCACTCCCTCGGCAAACGTTCCGTCGCCTAGCAACCGTGGAACCGCTGAGCAGAAGGGAGAAGGAACTTAAACGATGTAGCTCGAAGTTGTATTTAGCTTTTTAATCATTTCCTTGACCGTTGGCGAGCTAATTCAGACAAAGTACTTTCGACAAGCTGAGCAAAGATGTGATAATAGTTTTTAATACTTTCTAGGGGTCTTAATTTGACCAAAACCGATTTATCACCTTTTAAGACTTTTCAAAACCCAGCAGATACCCTGTAATATTAAACAATTCACGTTTGTGAACAAAAATAAAATTCAAGTGTTTAATAAGAACTGATTTTATTTAGATATTTCTTTTATATGTACATGTTTAATCTTTATTAACCATTTTTTCTAGCAAAGTAAAAAGCCTGTCAAAGTTCTCCCTTCTCTCCTGGGCCCTCTGCTGCTCTGCCTCCCTCTGCAGCCTCATGTCCTCCCTGATCAGCTCCAGAAGCTGGTCATCGCTGTCACCTTCCCCTGGATGCCCATTTTCTCCAGAATAGTCTTAAAAACATGTAAGAAAAACACAGGAAGAGAAAAGAAAGAGAAAAGAGGACAACAGGTTATTCCTTTCATGTTTTTGCAGAAAAAACTAAACTCAAACGAGTTTTTAAAATATGAGATGTTATTGTACCTCCATGCCACAGCCGCCGAATACTTTGCTCCGGTGATCATGTGGTCCATCTCCGCCCTAAGCTTAATAAAGTCAGTGGTTTTCTCTTGTCCCTAAAATACAAACTTCTATTAAAATCAGGGGGAAAACGTAGCGGGAGAAGTACGACACCGAGCGCGGCCGAACATACGAGCCGAGACCGCAATACAAGCACTTTTACTGTAACATTTCTAACTAAACCTTAACCTTAACCTAACAGTTTTCAAGTTTATACTTACATTTATATGCGCAATCCTCTCCGACAGCTCCCGCTTCATTGTCCACCTTTGGTTTTAAAAGTTCTACCGTCCGGCCCGCAAGGCATCTTGGGAAATGTAAACCATTGAAGGATACACCGGACCCATTCTTCTTGCAGGCGAAAAGAAGGCCGGATTCGTCTACCGCATTTGAAGGAGTCTTCGAATTGGGACAGGCCTGGTTGCGGCGCTGTGACGTAACCGGCCGACGAATCCGGCCGACGAAGGATGCAGACCCTGAATTGAGACACAGCGTAGGTCTCTAGGTTTTTTGGCTTATGCCCTACTAGGTTTTCTTTAGCTCTGCCCTACTTGGTATTTTTGGCTTCGTACTACGCTTGGTTTTCGTTGGACTTATCATCTTAATAAAGATGTTTTGTTTTACATCCTCTCCTGCTCCGTGTCGTTCTGGGTATCTGCACATCGGACCCTACTCCTCCACTTCTCAACGTGACAGAGTAAAATCTGTAAGGCTTGTCACCAGCATTCAGACATTAATTCTGTTTGCTTCACAGCCAGATCATTTTAGATCTGTCTATAACATCATGTTATGTTATTCTCAGCTATTTGTGAGCTACTTCGTTTTATTACTCCTCTATCAGGACTCGTTTTAATTTGTCGCCACACGGCTGCACCAAGCGACAGTGTCCAGTTCTTATAAAAGATGTACTTTGAATGGAAACACTAACCTAATCAGAACAAGGACAAAAATGCCAAGGAGCCTGGAGGACAAAATCATACTGATTATTAAAGTTGACAGAAGACTAAGGCTACACTTGTTACTGTTGAAGGTGTTTTTATTGTACCTCATATCACTTCATCACTTTTCCTCCCCCGCTTTCATTTGTGCAAGTGAGGAGGTGTACTGTACACAAAATTAAAGTGCAAACCACGTGTAGCGACATGAATGGCCTCATTTGTGACCCAAAGGTGACACTTCCCCAGCTGGGTCACGCTGTCCTGGCTGTACTTCTATTCACAGATTATTCATCACAGGAGACACTGACTGCCTTTTATCTGACTGCTGTTCCATCCGCAAGATGAAGGACACTTCAAGATTTAAAAGAATCACTTTTAATAAACTCTTTTCACTGTCCTATTACAAGGTTCATAAATAATCATCAAGGTTCATTATAAATGTATTTAATTACTGACATGAATTATTATTCTTTGGTTAATAATAATTATGATTTATGATAATCAGTAATGTTTAACAGTGTGAAGAAGGTCATGTGCACTTATACACACCATGCAGGACACATACATCAGGGTTAAAGGTAACTGCTCTCACATGTCTTTGTTCCATAACCCCAAAGCTTTCTATCTCTGAGAGGGCGTGTTCTGAGGTTTGTTAAAACCTAAACTCCTCAGTTCAAGTTCAGTTTCTTGAGCTCACCAAAAATCTCTCCGTGGCACGAGTCCCAGAGGATCGAGACGGCCGCTCGAAGCCTCCACTAAGCTGTACTTTCACGCTGACAGAATTGCTCCAACAACACCATCTGCAACCAGCTGACGCAAAACTCCTTCAGAGTTATTGATTTTTGAGACGCAACCAGTTTCACCAGTCGTTGTTACCCGGAGACATCTCAGGACCGATTTGGCCGCACTAAGGTTCTTCTACCCACCTCGTGCTTGGGGGTCATCATCTCCTCCTGACATCTCAGATCCAAAAAAGGGGGTCTCCTAACTGGGTGATGTAGACACTTCCGACAGATTGCGTCCGTATGCCTGTTTCTTTAAGAAATAACTTAGCTCAGCTGCAAAACAACTCTTTCACCCAGATCGCGTTTTCCCTCTCTGATAGAAACCTTCTGAGATTCCATTCACACATCCAACACACACACACTTCATTTTAGTTCCATCCAGACACAAGTTGCTTTAATACCAAGTTTTAATATCAAAGCTGTTATAAATTGTCATTTATAAATTGTCTTTTAAGTTGTCATCTTTAAATTGTTAGTAATAAGTTCTTAACTTTTTAAACCTGACTCTTCTTTGAAATGAAACGCAGAGTGGTGTATATTTGGTTATTGAACGAGCAACGATTTCTTTTAAAACTTCTGATTTAATAAATAAACTTTTGCTATTAATTTTAAATCTCTTAAATTAAATATTAGTCTTTGGATTAAATATGGACCAAGCCAGTTGGTGTATGAACTTCTATCGATTATATAAATATCCGTGGATATCTATACATGATATAAGTTTCACATGCTAATTTGTTTGATCTTTATCAGAATCTAACAAAGCTGAATAGCGCAGCGTTAAATTCTAGTTATGTAGATTTACTACGCTACATGAAATGGCGGGCCAACCAGTCTTATTCAGATCAAAACACGCTATTTTGTGTTTCATCTTTAATAATTTGTAAAACAGGAGCTGTGTCTTTTTAATTTTCTTCCTCCGGAACTTCCAGGAGGGAAGCTTTTTACTGTAACACCGACTTCTGGCATAAACTTCCGGTAATCTGCGATGCAGCGAAAATCAGCCAAGTCTGTAAGAAGCACCGTTTCAAATCACATCGTAATTGCTAAAAAAGTAAGTGAGTGTGTGTTTACACGTTTATTCGTCACCTTGCCTGTATACATTGTGTCACTCCTGAGTCAGAGAAACTCGTTTCTCTCTCTTCACGTTAGCACAAAGCTAATCACTAGACAGTCTGATCAACTGAAATAGCACTCTTTTCCGGTAAAATTACACAGAATTTTCCGAGCTTTTCGAAGAAACCAGACTGCAGTCTGAAGAAGTGGTTGTGATCAAACTCGACACATCACTTAATGCGCGCACTATAACCCGCTTAGCTTAGTGATTAGCACAGCCTGCTACTGTCCGTAGCCACAATAGTGGGAGAGCGTTTGCGTCTGAACACCGCAAAATATACGCTAAAACCGGCCTAAGACAACGATAACCATTGCATAGGTCCGTTGCAGCCGAAGAGGTGTCCTATTGGACGTAAATACCTGTTAAGTCCTGATTCTGTTCAAATCTAGGCCTTGCCGTCGAGCTAAAAACAGCGCCGTTGTGTGGAGATAGGATCTAACATGTTAGAACCAAGCAGGTAAACCCGCCGCAGATGCATGCGTCTCCATTAAAATCCCTTTGGGTAAACATTTTGTCTTAAAACCGCCGTGTTTTTAGCCAAAAACAAGAGCTCAGCTGAAATAGCTCAGCTCTCCTGTGGATCTGATTAAAGGGGAGTGACGCAACTGTGCCTCGACTCCATTAATCACGTTCGTTTGGCCCGGTGCTGCCATCTACTGGCAGGTTTTTCACCCGGCTCAATAAAGCTTGAGGCTTTTCTTCCTTTCTTTCTCACTAATTTCTTATTTCTCAAATAAAGTTTTTAGTGCATTATCAATATGTTAAACCAGAATGACTATGTGCTTTCTTTTCTCAATGGAATGGAAGAGATCAGACAAGCTGAACTGCAACAACAGTGTTCCACTTGAAGCCAGAAATTCCAAAAAAAGAAGGAAACTCATCTCTGAGTAACACGCTTGATGAAATTGAACATGCTGATGTTGTACAAGATTTAAATCTTTCTGCTGTTGATCTGTTTCCAGAACAAATTCTGCAAACAGAGGATTCTCTCCTTCAGGAAACAGGAACACCTGTTCCTGCTACACTGGTGACCGGTTCATCCGCAGCAGACGAAATATCAGTCCACCCTGTCGTCGAGTGCCCCAAAATGTTCTTGGGACACCTAGTGCCCCAGGAGAAAGCTGGTAAATCTCTGGTGTCAGTCAAACTGACCCAGAATCTATCCTGCAACGCACTTCTTGACACAGGTTCAAACTTTACACTGGTAACTCGAGCAATGTTCGACCTCATCTGCATTTCCTGACGAGTGGGGGTCAGGCCCCCAGAACTTGTACCATGTTCTGTAACTGAAAAGACTTACTCTCATGACTTAATCTTGTCTTCTAGGTCTGCCCTCCAAATCTCGATCGGTCACATGACTCTGACACATCCCGTGTACATCTCCGAGCATGCAAGGATGCCTGTCACCCTTGGCATGGACTTTCTGAGGTGCACTGATGCTTTCATTGATGTGAAGGAGGGGGAATTATGGTCATGGGTCGAAGAACCTCTGCCCATCGGTCCGCCTCCTGACCTCTACTGTCTCACGGTTGGTTACTCTGAGCAGGCGAGAACATCATGCTCACTACCTAGCCCAGAATCTTTGCCACCACAAATTCAGCTTTCATCAGAGTCACATTCTGTTGATTTCTCTAACGATGCGGACGCTCCTACCACAGTAGTCGAGTGAGACGAACAACAACTTGTGTTAAAATATCCAGATTGCAATAATCTCTTTCTTTCCACCATGTGGGCAGGTAAACATCTTACCAGCTACATCGGTGGCCAGAAACTCAGCTTTGAAACTCGACTTCCGCCAGAGAACTTTCTTAAAGCTCATCTCAACAACTTTACAGACCCTCTTGCCACTCAAGGTAAAAATGTGGGCACCCCAGGGTCCCTCAAACCCTTGTGGCCCCCTGACGATGCATCCATCTTTCAACCATCTGATGGGTTTGTGTCTGTTCAACTTGACATTTCTATGAATGACCTTGTCAGTCTTCAGTTCCAGGACCCTGCTATCAGCAGGATGATCTGGCACCTATCTGAGCCAAAAACTCATCAATATCCTCCTCTGGAGTTTGACTGCGTTCCTGAGCTGCGTGCTATCTCTTGTGTTTGTGTCACTCCTCTTTCAGGTGTTGTTGACCACAACAGCGCCAGACTGACCGGGGAATCTAGTACCTCTAAGATCAGTGATGTCCACAGAGCCTGTGTGTTCCCTGCTGCAGAACCACTCCTACCTGAGTTGGGAAAGCCACCTGACCCAGGGGAGGCTGACGCTTGCAGCGACGCTCCGCCTGAGACTCCACATCCTGCAGTGGGGATACCACCTGCCGCAGGGAGAGTTGATGGTGGCACAGCGACTCCAGCTGAAGCCCAGTACTCTGAGGTGGGATTACCACCTACCAGAAGGGGGTAGTACTATCATACTATAGTATGTGTCTTAAAAATCGTCGTCGTCTTCCTCCGCTTATCCGGGTCGCAGGGGCAGCATCCCAACTAGGGAGCTCCAGACTGTCCTCTCCCCGGCCTTCTCCACCAGCTCCTCCGGCAGGACCCCAAGGCGTTCCCGGACCAGATTGTAGATGTAACCACTCCAACGTGTCCTGGGCCGACCCGGGGGCCTCCTGCCGGCAGGACATGCCCGAAACACCTCCCCAGGGAGGCGTCCAGGAGGCATCCTGACCAGATGCCCAAACCACCTCAACTGGCTCCTTTCGATCCGGAGGAGCAGCAGTTCTACTCTGAGTCCCTCCCGAATGTCCGAGCTCCTCACCGTATCTCTAAGGCTGAGCCCCGCCACCCTACGGAGGAAACTCATTTCGGCCGCTTGTATCCGCGATCTCGTTCTTTCGGTCATTACCCAAATCTCATTACTGCAGATGCCGAACCAATCCGCCTGTCGATCTCCCGATCCCTCCTACCCTCACTCGTGAACAAGACCCCGAGATACTTAAACTCCTCCACTTGAGGTAGGACCTCTCCCTCGACCCGGAGTTGGCAAGCCACCTTTTTCTGGTCGAGAACCATGGTCTCAGATTTGGAGGTGCTGATCCTCATCCCAGCCGCTTCACACTCGGCCACGAACCTACCCAGCAAGAGCTGAAGGTCAGAGCTGGATGAAGCTAGGAGGACCACATCATCCACAAAAAGCAGAGATGAGATTATCCTGCCACCAAACTCGACACACTCCACACCACGGCTGCACCTAGAAATTCTGTCTATAAAGGTAATGAACAGAACCGGTGACAAAGGGTAGCCCTGGCGGAGTCCAACCCTCACCGGGAACAGGTCCGACTTACTACCGGCTATGCGGACCAAACTCACACTCCTCTGATAAAGGGACTGAATGGCCCTTAACAGAAAGCCACCCACCCCATACTCCTGGAGCGTCTCCCACAGGGTGCTCCTGCGGAGACGGTCATAAGCCTTCTCCAAATCCACAAAACACATGTGGATTGGTTGGGCAAACTCCCATGCCCCCTCCATCACCCTTGCAAGGGTATAGAGCTGGTCCACAGTTCCACGGCCAGGACGGAAACCACATTGCTCCTCCTCAATCTGAGATTCAACTATCGATCGGACCCTCCTCTCCAGTACCTTGGAGTAGACCTTTCCAGGGAGGCTGAGGAGTGTGATCCCCCTATAGTTGGAACACACCCTCAGGTCACCCTTCTTAAAGATGGGGACCACCACCCCGGTCTGCCACTCCACAGGAACTGCCCCCGATGACCACGCAATGTTGCAGAGATGTGTCAACCATGACAGCCCTACAACATCCATAGCCTTGAGATACCCAGGACGAATCTCATCCGCCCCCGGGGCTCCGTCGCTGTGTAGTTGTTTGACTACCTCAGCAACTTCTGCCCCTGAGATTGGACAGTCCATCCCCAGGCCTCCCAGCTCTGGTTCCTCCTCAGAATGCACATAGGTGGGATTGAGGAGCTCCTCAAAGTATTCCTTCCACCGTCCAACTCTAACCGTCCGTCTGTGGTTGACGTCAGCAGCTCCCCATCCCCACTGTAAACAGTGTGAGCGAGTTGCTGCCTTCCTCTCCTGAGGCGCCGGACAGTTTGCCAGAACCTCTTTGGAGCCGATCGATAGTCTTTCTCCATGGCCTCACCAAACTCCTCCCACGACCGAGATTTTGCCTCGGCAACTGTCACTGCTGCACCCCGCTTGGCTATCTGGTACCTGTCTGCTGCCTCCGGAGACCCACAGACCAGCCACGCCCTGTAGGCCTCCTTCTTCAGCCTGACGGCTCCCTGAACCTCTGGTGTCCACCAGCGGGTACGGGGGTTGCCACCACGACTGGCACCGGCCACCTTGCGACCACAGCTAGCAACAGCCGCCTCAACAATCACAGAGTGGAACAAGGCCCACTCGGAGTCAATGTCCCCCACTGCTCTCGGGACGCGGTCAAAGCTCTGCCGGAGGTGGGAGTTGAAGACCGTCTTGACAGGTTCTTCTGCCAGGCGTTCCCAGCAGACCCTCACTATGCGTTTGGGTCTTCCAGGTCTACGCAGCATCTTCAATCAATCAATCAATCAATCAATCAATCAATCAATCAATCAATCAATCAATCAATCAATCAATCAATCAATCAATCAATCAAAGCTTTATTTATAAAGCGCCTTCCGCAACCCTGTCAGGAAGCCCAAGGTGCCGAACATGGTACAGTAGCAGTACAAATATAGTGAATAAATCAAAAATAAAAGCAAATAAAAACTAAAAGCAATTCAAATTACAAAATACAAATTACAAAAAAAAGGTGAAACATTCTAGTACAGGACAGATGGGTAAAACAAGGGACAGAGTGAACCAATGAAAACGGTGAAATAAATTCAATGTAAAAGAGGGCAGAATCAGACATGTTCAGGAAACGCCAAGCGGAGGAGGTGGGTTTTTAGGAGACTCTTTTTTTTTTTTTTACTGTGTCCTGTCTGGCTGTGAAGCAAGCAGAATTGATGTCTGAATGCTGGTAACAAGCCTTACAGATTTACTCTCAGGTGGAGCATTAAAGTGTCTTTTAATGTCACGCCTGATACTTAAAACTTTATTGTTATTGTTTTTGAATGCTTTGTAATTCCGACCAGACACGGAGACAGAGGTGAAAGAGAAAGGAAAAGAAAAGGTGTGGAGAGAGAGAGAGAGGGGGGGGGGGGGTCCACAAAAATAAACAATAATGAACAAGAGTCTGCTTCTAGACCTGCAGAAAAAGAAAAAAAAAGCAAAAGGGCAAAAAATGGGACACAACAACAATACAACGAGATCAAGCTATCACTGAGTCAACTTGATCAAGAAATATATAATCAACATAGCTTAACTGAAGAATCACGATAAAAAATCACAGTGCATTAAGTGCCCACCATAGTCTTAAGACCTGTGTTTAACGTGCCGAAACCCATATTCTTGAGAGCACCATGTGAGCACCTGTGTGTACACACGCTTGTTTATGTAAGGTTTCTCTATAGGAGCGTCCAACAGAGAGTGTGAGGGACCACAGATCCGCCCCCCAAAGATGCGCAGGAGACGAGGGGAGCTCCAAGTCTCAGAGATCCAGGCACTGCCCCAGAACACAGGAACCCCAAGGAGACTGCAACCAGAAAGGCCCCTGCCCCCCTCGAGAGGCACAGAGGACCGCCCCGGGGGGCCACAACCAGCAGCCGGCAGAGTCCCGGGAGACATCATCGGCCCAGGGTTAGGGGCCAGAGTTTGACCCTTTCTGCTGGGGTACTGATGAGCAGGCCCCCCCCGCCCAACGCTCTGCACAGCAATCTACCACCCCAGACCCCAACCAGAGGGCCAGATCTCACTCCTAGCCTCCAGCCCCAGGAAGCCAAGCAACAACAGAGGTGGCTAAGACCCCTAGTCTCCCTCCGCCTGCTCCAATATAGTGTTTTGTGATTTTTAGGCGACTCTTAAAGACTGGCAGAGATGGGGACAGCCTAACTGAGGGTGGCAATTGGTTCCAGAGTGACGGTGCTAGGACTGAGAAAGCCCGGTCCCCGCGAGTACGACACGTAGAATGAGGGACAGCGAGCAGGCCTTGGTCAGAGGAGTGCAGAGCGCATGATGGGGAATGTTTGTTCAGGAGTGTGGCTAGATAGGGAGGACCACCACCCTGGAAGAAATTGTAAACAAAGACGAGGATTTTGAATTGTGCACGATAGCAAACCGGAAGCCAGTGCAGGGAGGCCAGAACCGGACTGATGTGGTCCCGTTTCCTGGTCCCAGTCAGGAACCTAGCTGCACTGTTCTGCACAACCTGTAGGCGATGCAGTGATGACTGACACAACCCTTCACAAAGAGAGTTGCAGTAATCAAGCCTAGAAATTACAAGTGCATGCAGTACCCGCTCCAGGTGGGCTCTCGACAGCATAGGCTTGATTTTTGCAAGGCGTCTCAGGTGAAAGAAACTGAACTGGATTACTGAGTTGATGTGAGCATCAAATTTAAGTCCAGCATCAATTTTCACCCCCAAACTGGTAACAACTGGTTTTGAGTAGGGAGAAAGAGGGCCAAGATCAACATAATGACCCACATTCCTGCTGTTGGGGTGAAAAACAATGAGCTCTGTCTTTCCCTCATTCAGATGCAGAGCGTTGGCCATTAGCCAAGACTTCACCTCGTTAATGGTGACTTCACCTTCCTTAACACAGATCAGTCGTCCTGTCCCCTTAGCAGAAAAACAACCCCAAAGCATGATGTTCCCACCCCCATGCTTCACAGTAGGTATGGTGTTCTTGGGATGCAACTCAGTATTCTTCCTCCAAACACGACGAGTTGAGTTTATACCAAAAAGTTCTACTTTGGTTTCATCTGACCACATGATATTCTCCCAATCCTCTTCTGTATCATTCATGTGCTCTCTGGCAAACTTCAGACGGGCCTGGACATGCACTGGCTTCAGCAGCGGAACACGTCTGGCACTGCAGGATTTGATTCCCTGCCGTTGTAGTGTGTTACTGATGGTGACCTTTGTTACTGTGGTCCCAGCTCTCTGCAAGTCATTCACCAGGTCCCCCGTGTGGTTCTGGGATTCTTGCTCACCGTTCTCATGATCATTTTGACCCCACGGGATGAGATCTTGCTTGGAGCCCCAGATCGAGGGAGATTATCAGTGGTCTTTTATGTCTTCCATTTTCTGATAATTGCTCCCACAGTTGATTTTTTTCACACCAAGCTGCTTGCCTATTGTAGATTCAATCTTCCCAGTCTGGTGCAGGTCTACAATTCTTTTCCTGGTGTCCTTTGAAAGCTCTTTGGTCTTGGCCATAGTGGAGTTTGGAGTCTGACTGTTTGAGGCTGTGGACAGGTGTCTTTTATACAGATAATGAGTTCAAACAGGTGCCATTAATACAGGTAACGAGTGGAGGACAGAAAAGCTCATTAAAGAAGACGTTACAGGTCTGTGAGAGCCAGAGATTTTCCTTGTTTGAAGTGACCAAATACTTATTTTCCACCTTGATTTACAAATAAATTCTTTAAAAATCCTGCCATGTGAATTCATGGATTTTTTTCACATTCTTTCTCTCACAGTTGAAGTGTACCAATGATGTAAATTACTGACCTCTGTCATCATTTTAAGTGGGAGAACTTGCACAATCAGTGGCTGACTAAATACTTTTTTATCCCACTGTAGTTTGGGAACTAAAAATTTACAAATAATATACTATAGTATGCGTCTTAAAAATGTATACATTATTTCATACTATAGTATGTGTCCTAAAAATGTATAAATAATATCATACCATAGTATATTTCCTAAAAATCTATAATATAATACTATAACATGTGTCTTAAAAATGTATGAATAATATCATAGTATAGTATCTGTCCTTAAAATTTATAAATAATATCGTACAATAGTATATGTCCTAAAATGTGTGAAAAATATCATACTAAGTTATGTGTCTTAAAATGTATAAATAATATCATACTATAGTATGTGTCTTTAAAATGTATAAATGATTTCATACTATAGTATGTGCCCTAAAAGTGTATAAATATCATACTATACTATGCGTCTTAAAAATGTTGAAATAATATCGTACTATAGTATGCATCCTAAAAATGTATAAATAATATCATACTATAGTATGGGTCCTAAAAATGTATAAATAATATCATACTATAGTATGGGTCCTAAAAAGGTATAAGAATATCATACTATAGTATGTGTTTTAAAAATGTATAAATCATATCATGCCATAGTATGGGTTCTAAAATTGTGTGAAAAATATCATACTAAGGTATGGGTCTAAAAATGTATGAATGAATATATTATAGTATGTGTCCTAAAAATGTATAAAATATATCATACAATAGTATGTGTCCAAAAAACCTGTGAAAAATATCATACTAAGGTATGTCTTAAAATTTACAAATAATATCATACTACAAGTATCTGTCCTAAAAATGTATAAATAATGTACTATAGTATGTGTCCTAAAATGTATAAATAATATCATACTATAGTATGTGTTCTAAAAATGTATAAATAATATCATACTAAAGTATGTATCCTAAAAATGTGTGAAAAACATCATACCAAGGTATGTGTCCTAAAATGTATAAATAATATACTATATATATTTTTAGAAAACATATTCAATAATATCATTCTATAGTATGTGTTTTAAAAATGTAAAAAATCATACTATTGTATGGGTACTAAAAATGTATAATTTCATACTATAGTATGTTTTCTAAAAATGTATAAATAATATCATCCTATAGTATGTATCTTAAAAATATATAAATTATTTTTTTACATTAGCATGTGTCCAAAAAATGTATAAATAATATCATACTATAGTATGGGTCCTAAAAAGGTATAAGTAATATCATACTATAGTATGTGTCCTAAAAATTTTTAAATAATGTCATACTATAGAATGGGTCCTAAAATTGTATAAATATCATACTATAGTAAGTGTTCTAAAAATGTTTAAATAATTTCATACTATATTATGGGTCCTAAAAATGTACAAAAATAAACTATAGTATGTGTCTTAAAAATGTATAAATATTTTCATACTATGGTATGTGCCCTAAAATGTATAAATGTCTTACTACACTATGTGTCTTAAAAATGTATATATAATATCATACCATAGTATGTGTCCTAAAAATGCATAAATAATATCATACTATAGCATGTGTCCTAAAATTGTATAAATATTATAACATAGTATGGGTCCTTAAATTGTGTGAAAAATATCATACTAAGGTATGTGTCTTAAAATGTATAAATAATATCATACTATGGTATGTCTTTAAAATGTATAAATTATTTCATACTATAGTATGTGCCCTAAAAGTGTATAAATATCATACTATACTATGCGTCCTAAAAATGTTTAAATAATATCATACTAATGTATGTGTCCAAAAAAATTTATAATATCATACTTTATTATGTGTCTTAAAAATGTATATATAATATCATACCATAGTATGTGTCCTAAAAATGCATAAATAATATCATACTATAGCATGTGTCCTAAAATTGTATAAATATTATACCATAGTATGGGTCCTTAAATTGTGTGAACAATATCATACTAAGGTATGTGTCTTAAAATGTATAAATAATATCATACTATGGTATGTCTTTAAAATGTATAAATTATTTCATACTATAGTATGTGCCCTAAAAGTGTATAAATATACTATACTATGCGTCCTAAAAATGTTTAAATAATATCATACTAATGTATGTGTCCAAAAAAAATTTATAATATCATACTTTATTATGTGTTTTAAAAATGTATAAATCATATCATACCATAGTATGGGTCCTAAAATTGTGTGAAAAATATCATACTAAGGTATGTGTCTAAAAATGTATGAATGAATCTATTATAGTATGGGTCCTAAAAAGGTATAAGTAATATCATTCTATAGTATGTGTCCTAAAAATTTATAAATAATGTCATATTATAGAATGGGTCCTAAAAATGTATAAATATCATACTATAGTAAGTGTTCTAAAAATGTATAAATAATTTCATACTATATTATGGGTCCTAAAAATGTACAAAAAATAAACTACAGTATGTGTCTTAAAAATGTATAAATATTTTCATACTATGGTATGTGCCCTAAAATGTATAACTGTCATACTACACTATGTGTCTTAAAAATACTATAGCATGTGTCCTAAAAATGTATTAATATTATACCATAGTATGGGTCCTTAAATTGTGTGAAAAATATCATACTAAGGTATGTGTCTTAAAATGTATAAATAATATCATACTATGGTATGTGTCTTTAAAATGTATAATTTTTTCATACTATAGTATGTGCCCTAAAAGTGTATAAATATCATACTATACTATGCGTCCTAAAAATGTTTAAATAATATCATACTAACGTATGGGTCCCAAAAATGTATAAATAATATCATACTATAGTATGTGTCCCAAAAATTTTATAATATCATACTTTATTATGAGTTTTAAAAATGTATAAATCATATCATACCATAGTATGGGTCTTAAAATTGTGTGAAAAATATCATACTAAGGTATGTGTCTAAAAATGTATGAATGAATATATTATAGTATGTGTCCTAAAATGTATAAATGATATCATACTATAGTATGTGTCTTAAAAATGTATAAATTATATCATACAATAGTATGTGTCCAAAAACTGTGTGAAAAATATCATACTAAGGTATGTCTTAAAATTTACAAATAATATCATACTACAAGTATCTGTCCTAAAAATGTGTATATAATATATACTATAGTATGTGTCCTAAAAATGTATAAATAATATCATACTATAGTATGTGTTCCAAAAATTTATAAATAATATCATACTAAAGTATGTGTCCTAAAAATGTGTGAAAAACATCATACTAAGGAATGTGTCTTAAAATGTAGAAATGATGTCATACTACAAATATCTGTCTGAAATTTTTTTAAATAATATGTAACTATAGTATGTGTCCTAAAAATGTATAAATAATATACTATATACATTTTTAGAACACATATTAAATAATATCATACTATAGCACTTGTTTTAAAAATGTAAAAAATCATACTATCATACTAAAAATGTATAATTTCATACAATAGTATGTTTTCTAAATATCATCCTATAGTATGTATCTCCTTGAACCGTCACCTTATCGTGGTGGAGGAGTTTGAGTGCCCTAATGATCCTAGGAGCTATGTTGTCTGGGGCACTTAGTGCCCCTGGTAGGGTCTCCCATGACAAATTGGTCTTAGGTGAAGGGTGAGACAAAGAACGGTTCGAAGGATCTTTCATGGCGGTGAAAACGAAGAGTCGGAGTACCCGGCCCGGAGGGTTACCGGGGTCCCACCCTGGAGCCAGGCCTGGGGTTGGGGCCCGTGAGCGAGCGCCTGGTGGCCGGGCTTTCGCCCATGGGGCCCGGCCGGGCCCAGCCCGAACCGGATACATGGGCTCGTCCAACTGTGGACCCACCACCCGCAGGAGGAACATGAAGGGTCCGGTGCAGTGTGGATCGGGTGGCAGACCAAGGCGGGAGCCTTGGCGGTCCAATCCCCGGACAAGGAAACTAGTTTTTGGGACATGGAACGTCACCTCGCTGGCGGGGAAGGAGCCGGAGCTTGTGGCAGAGGTTGAGCGGTACCGGCTAGATATAGTCGGACTCACCTCGACACATTGCATTGGCTCTGGAACCCGAGACCTGGAGAGGGGTTGGACACTCTACTTTGCTGGAGTTGCTCCGGGTGAGAGGCGGAGGGCTGGGGTTGGCTTTTTGTTAGCCCCGAGACTCTCTGCCTGTGTGTTGGGGTTTACCCCGGGGGACAAGAGGGTAGCTTCCTTGCGCCTTCGGGTCGGGGAACGGGTCCTGACTGTTGTTTGTGCTTATGGGCCAAATATCAGTTCAGAGTACCCACCCTTTTTGGAGTCCCTGGGACGAGTGCTAGATAGTGCTCCATCAGGGGACTCCATTGTCCTGCTGGGGGACTTCAATGCTCACGTGGGCAATGACAGCTTGACCTGGAGGGGTGTGATTGGGAGGAACGGCCCACCTGATCAGAACTCGAGCGGTGTTTTGTTATTGGACTTCTGTGCAAGCCGCAGTTTGGCCATAACGAACACCATGTTCGAACATAAGGATGCCCACCGGTACACTTGGTACCAGGGCAGCCTAGGTCACAGGTCGATGATAGATTTTGTAGTCGTATCATCTGACCTGCGACCGTATGTTTTGGACACCCGAGTGAAGAGAGGGGCGGAGCTGTCAACTGATCACCACCTGGTGGTGAGTTGGATCAGATGGCAAGGGAACATGCCGCGTAGACCTGGCAGACCCAAACGCATAGTGAGGGTCTGCTGGGAACGCCTGGCAGAAGAACCTGTCAAGACGGTCTTCAACTCCCACCTCCGGCAGAGCTTTGACCACGTCCCGAGAGCAGTGGGGGACATTGAGTCCGAGTGGGCCTTGTTCCACTCTGCGATTGTCGAGGCGGCTGTTGCTAGCTGTGGCCGTAAGGTGGCCGGTGCCAGTCGTGGTGGCAACCCCCGTACCCGCTGGTGGACACCAGAGGTTCGGGGAGCCGTCAGGCTGAAGAAGGAGGCCTACAGGGCGTGGCTGGTCTGTGGGTCTCCGGAGGCAGCAGACAGGTACCGGATAGCCAAGCGGGGTGCAGCAGTGGCAGTTGCCGAGGCAAAATCTCGGGCGTGGGAGGAGTTTGGTGAGGCCATGGAGAAAGACTATCGATCGGCTCCAAAGAGGTTCTGGCAAACTGTCCGGCGCCTCAGGAGAGGAAGGCAGCAACTCGCTCACACTGTTTACAGTGGGGATGGGGAGCTGCTGACGTCAACTGAGGCTATAGTCGGACGGTGGAAGGAATACTTTGAGGAGCTCCTCAATCCCACCAATGCGCATTCCGAGGAGGAACCAGAGCTGGGAGGCCTGGGGATGGACTGTCCGATCTCGGGGGCAGAAGTTGCTGAGGTAGTCAAACAACTACACAGCGGCGGAGCCCCGGGGGCGGATGAGGTTCGTCCTGGGTATCTCAAGGCTATGGATATTGTAGGGCTGTCATGGTTGACACGTCTCTACAACATTGCGTGGTCATCGGGGGCAGTTCCTAGGGAGTGGCAGACCGGGGTGGTGGTCCCCATCTTTAAGAAGGGTGACCTGAGGGTGTGTTCCAACTATAGGGGGATCACACTCCTCAGCCTCCCTGGAAAGGTCTACTCCAAGGTACTGGAGAGGAGGGTCCGATCGATAGTTGAATCTCAGATAGAGGAGGAGCAATGTGGTTTTCGTCCTGGCCGTGGAACTGTGGACCAGCTCTATACCCTTGCAAGGGTGATGGAGGGGGCATGGGAGTTTGCCCAACCAATCCACATGTGCTTTGTGGATTTGGAGAAGGCTTATGACCGTGTCCCCAGGGGCACCCTGTGGGGGACGCTCCAGGAGTATGGGGTGGGTGGCTTTCTGTTAAGGGCCATTCAGTCCCTTTACCAGAGGAGCGTGAGTTTGGTCCGCATAGCCGGTAGTAAGTCGGACCTGTTCCCAGTGAGGGTTGGACTCCGCCAGGGCTGCCCTTTGTCACCGGTTCTGTTCATCACTTTTATGGACAGAATTTCTAGACGCAGCCGTGGTGTGGAGTGTGTCGAGTTTGGTGGCAGGAGAATCTCGTCTCTGCTTTTTGCGGATGATGTGGTCCTCCTAGCTTCATCCAGCTCTGACCTTCAGCTCTTGCTGGGTAGGTTCGCGGCCGAATGTGAAGCGGCTGGGATGAGGATCAGCACCTCCAAATCTGAGACCATGGTTCTCGACCGGAAAAGGGTGGCTTGCCACCTCCGGGCCGGGGGAGAGGTCCTACCTCAAGTGGAGGAGTTTAAGTATCTCGGGGTCTTGTTCACGAGTGAGGGTAGGAGGGATCGGGAGATCGACAGGCGGATTGGTTCGGCATCTGCAGTGATGCGGACGCTGAGCCGATCTGTCGTGGGGAAGAGGGAGCTGAGCCAGAAAGCCAGGCTCTCGATTTACCGGTCGATCTACGTCCCAATCCTCACCTATGGTCATGAGCTTTGGGTAATGACCGAAAGAACGAGATCGCGGATACAAGCGGCCGAAATGAGTTTCCTCCGTAGGGTGGCCGGGCTCAGCCTTAGAGATAGGGTGAGGAGCTCGGACATTCGGGAGGGACTCGGAGTAGAACCGCTGCTCCTCCGGATCGAAAGGAGCCAGTTGAGGTGGTTTGGGCATCTGGTCAGGATGCCTCCTGGACGCCTCCCTGGGGAGGTGTTTCGGGCATGTCCTGCCGGCAGAAGGCCCCCGGGTCGACCCAGGACACGTTGGAGAAGTTACATCTCCAATATGGTCCGGGAACGCCTTGGGGTCCTGCCGGAGGAGCTGGTGGACAAGGCCGGGGAGAGGACGGCCTGGAGCTCCCTAGTTGGGATGCTGCCCCCGCGACCCGGACCCGGATAAGCGGAGGAAGACGAGACGAGAGACGAGTATGTATCTTAAAAATATTTAAATTGTTTTCATATTTCGCATGTGTCCAAAAAATGTATAAATAATATCATACTATAGTATGGGTCCTAAAAAGGTATAAGTAATATCATACTATAGTATGTGTCCTAAAAGTTTATAAATAATGTCATACTATAGAATGAGTCCTAAAAATGTATAAATATCATACTATAGTAAGTGTTATAAAAATGTATAAATAATTTCATACTATATTATGGGTCCTAAAATGTACAAAAATAAACTATAGTATGTGTCTTAAAAATGTATAAATATTTTCATACTATGGTATGTGCCCTAAAATGTTTAAATGTCATACTACACTATGGCTGTGTCTCAATTCAGGGTCTGCATCCTACCTCGGCCGGATTCGTCGGCCGGTTACGTCACAGCGCCGCGACTCGGCCTGTCCCAATTCGAAGACTCCTTCAAATGCGGTCGACGAATGCGGCCTTCTTTTCGCCTGAATGAAGGATGGGTCGGGTGTATCCTTCAATAGGTAGCATTTCCCAAGATGCCTTGCGGGCCGGCCGGCAGAAAAACTTAAAAACAATGGCGGACAGTGAAGCGGGAGCTGTCGGAGAGGATTGCGCATATACATGTAAGTATAAACTTGAAAACTGTCAGTTTAAGGACTTTTTGTGATACATGAACGTTATTTTAGTTAGAAATGTTACAGTAAAAGTGCTTGTATTGCGGTCTCGGCTCGTATGTTCGGCCGCGCTCGGTGTCGTACTTCTCCCGCTACGTTTCCCCCTGATTTTAATAGAAGTTTGTATTTTAGGAACAAAAGAGAAAACCAGGGAATTTATTAAGCTTAGGGCGGAGATGGACCACATGATCACCGGAGCAAAGTATTCGGCGGCTGTGGCATGGAGGTACAATAACATCTCATATTTTAAAAACTCGTTTGAGTTTATTTTTTTTCTGCGAAAACATGAAAGGAATAACCCGTTGTCCTCTTTTCTCTTCCTGTTTCTTTTCTTACATGTTTGTTAAGACTATTCTGGAGAAAATGGGCATCCAGGGGAAGGTGCCAGCGATGAGCTTCTGGAGCTGATCTGGGAGGACATGAGGCTGCAGAGGGAGGCAGAGCAGCAGGAGCCCAGGAGAGAAGGAAGAACTTTGACAGCTTTTTACTTTGCTAGAAAAAAATGGTTAAGGAAGATTAAACATGTACATGTAAAAGAAATATCTAAATAAAATCAGTTCTGCATTAAACTCTTGAATTTTATTTTTGTTTACAAATGAGAATTGTTTACTAGAAGGTATCCGCTGGGTCTTGAAAAGTCTTAAAAGGTGATAAATCGGTTTTGGTCAAATTAAGACCCTTAGAAAGTATTAAAAACTATTATCACATCTTTGCTCAGGCTCAGCTAGTCTAAAGTATTTTCTCTGAATTAGCTCTCCAACAGTCAAGGAAATGATTAACCCCCAGAGACCCACGGTTGTAATATTACAACATCAGATTTAAGTCTACAAGAATAAACCTTCCCCATTTTTTTTTCTTTTTAAAACCACATTTACATTGCTAATAGGTCCTATTGTTCAGTTCTGCAACACTATTGGCTGTTAAAATGTGTAAATAGGCCCGTTTATCTGGCCTCCTAGAACATGTGAAAGGTTAAAAAAAGATTTTGCAGTTGTTTTCTAAATTTGGGTTTCTGGGGGTTAAAAAGCTAAATAAAACGTCGAGCTCCATCGTTTAAAGTTCCTTCTCCCTTCTGCCCAGCGGTTCCACGGTTGCTAGGCGACGGAACGTTCGCCGAGGGAGTTCATGAAGGCTAGGCCTGTCCAAATTCACAGCCGTTAACATCCGGTCTACCCGGCCGACGGAGGACGCAGCCCACGTCGGCCGGGTGGGCTGGGTCCTTCGAAGGATGCAGACCCTGAATTGAGACACAGCCCAGGTGTCTTAAAAATGTGTATACAATATCATACCATAGTATGTGTCCTAAAAACGCATAAATAATATCATACTATAGCATGTGTCCTAAAAATGTATGAATATTATACCATAGTATGGGTCCTTAAATTGTGTGAAAAATATCATACTAAGGTATGTGTCTTAAAATGTATACCGTAAATCCTCCATTACAGGCTGGTATTCAATTAAAGGCCGGGTCTCCAATTTTGGCCGGTGTCGGAGTCAGCAGAGGTAAATAATGGCCGGTCTCTAATTGTGGCCGGATGGAATGTGGTAACAAGCAAGTATGAGCGTCCCAGCAGTAGGGTTATAGTCCCCAAATCAACCAGCAGGAGGCAGTAGAGGTTCACGCAGACCATTATTAGGCTTTTTCTTCAATGCTTTGTAACGCTACAGACACGATCCTCTATCACACTCCTACCACACAGAGTCACGGTGTCAGTTAACCATGCTAATTCAATCCGCTCACCAGAACACACATCATCTTCCCTGTGGCTTACATAACACTCACACAACACGAAAATCAGCACATAGGAACTAGCAGAACGATAGGAAACACATATAACACAATACCCAGAATGCACCTGGCTTACAACCCCAGCCAGGTCATTACACTATCAAATTAAAAGAGAACGTGCTGATTATGCTGCAGAACACTCTGGAGAGCAGCAGTAGGGGTTGTATGAACTAGTCAACTTCACTACAGTAATCGCTCGCTACTTCGCGGTTCGTTCATCGCGGATTCGCGGATTTTTTCTTTGGAGCATTTTTCAGGGGGAATTCGCAGATTCGCGGTATTTTTCACTGATTCGCGGTATTTTTCTATGCGAAATATCAAGAAATTCTTGTTTTTTCCATCAATTTCATCATAAAATGCACTTTTTGTAATAAAACTAAAAAAACACAAGTAAAAAATTTTTTTTTCTTGAGTTTTACCCACAAAAAGAGAATGTGATCATACGATAATTCAATAGGGAGCGTGGTTTCACAGACGCGGAAGTGATAGCGTCGGTGAAACGCCGGCTGATCTAGGAAAACCCCCGAGCGTTCGAGCGTCAACGAAGTGACACGGAAATGCCGGGCTTTCCAGAAGTAAGTAAGCTAACTTACTATGAGCTGATAGTTCGTTGGATGGATTGGTAGGTTGGAAACTCTGATCACGAATCTGAAGAAACGATGACTGAGTGGTGAGCTGGAAAGGCGACTTCCGTTTATAGCCACGGTTTGTGACGTAGGTGTGGCGTGGAGGGAATCCCCGCGAGGGGCATGCTGGGAGTCCCTACTTCGCGGATTTTCACCTATCGCGACCAGGTCTGGAACGCATCTACCGCGAGAAAAGAGGGATTACTGTATAGTGACTTTTTATGCCTGTCCTCGACTAGTCGCTGTCACGTGATAATGACCGGCAAGATGCAGCCCTCGGAAAAGACAGCAGCCTGCTATCAGCAGGTGACAAGCTCCTGCGCTCGGGGGGGGGGGGGGGGGTCAACGCGCTGTGCCAGACCGTAGGTACTGACACACGATCGTTCATGTCGGTTCATTTCCTTTAATGTTTTCTGTCTTTTATTTGCGCCTGATGTGTATCGCTGTTGTGGAGAGGGGCACACCTTGTCCTCCGACGCACAGATCACTGATGCGGCCGGCAAGCAGGGAGCGCTAAGCTGTTTTCGCGGTCGGTAGATCTGCCTCCTGAGCACGGCCACAGTAACAATCAGGTGTCGCTTCCTCAAAAACTAATTTAACACGCGATCGTTCATGTCAGTTCATTTCCTTTAATGTTTTCTGTCTTTTATTTGCGCATGATGCGTTTCGCTGCATGCTGTGGAGCGGGGAGCTGCACGCATCACCTTGTCCTCTGACGCACTGATCACTGATACGGCCGCCAAACAGCGAGCGCTCCGCTGTTTTAGCGGTCGGTAGATCTTTTAGAACTGCAGTTCAAAGGTAACTCATGAGGTGAATATATATGAACCCAGGTAGCAGTTTTTCTTTAGGATTGAGAGGAGATGCAGGAAGATAATAAACAGGCAGGACAGAAAAATAGTCTAATAAAAACAAGTTAGTTGTTGTACCTGGTGGTTGCAACAGACACCATTGAAGGTAATCAGAAGTGAGGAACAGAAAATGAAATAATTATTTTAATGTTTAGAGCAGCAGGAACTCCGAGAGGCTGCAGGCCATCAGTGAGTTTGCGGCCGCTGTGCAGGGGGAGGGGGGAGAGGGCTGAAGCAGGAACTACCGTTGTTAAAAGAAATGTGTTTAACTTTGAAAATGTGGGCGCACTTTTAATTGTCAAAAACTCCAGCGAACCATTAGTTCATTTTGCTCAAATAGAAATAGAGGCCTGCCTCTAATACTGGCCCTCCTTCCAATAAAGGCCTGGAGCTTGATGAGCTTGAGTCAAATACAGGCCCGGGCCTGTATTAGAGGATTGACGGTAAATAATATCATACTATGGTATGTGTCTTTAAAATGCATAAATTATTTCATACTATAGTATGTGTCCTAAAAATTTATTATATCATACTTTTTTATGTGTTTTAAAAATGTATAAATCATTTCAAACCATAGTATGGGTCGTAAAATTGTGTGAAAAATATCATACTACGTTATGTGTCTTAAAATTTACAAATAATATCATACTACAAGTAGCTGTCCTAAATTTTTATAAATAATATCATGCTATAGTATGTGTACTAACAATGTATAAAGAATATAATACTATAGTATGAGTTCTAAAAATGTATAAATAATATCATACTAAAGTATGTGTCCTAAAAATGTATAAATAATGTCATACTGTAGTATGTGTCTTAAAAATGTATAATTAATATCATACAAAAGTGTCCCAAAATGCGTGAAAACATCATACCAAGGTATGTGTCTTCAAATTTACAAATAATATCATACTACAAGTATCTGTCCTAAAATGTATAACCCTAACCCTAACCCTAAAATGTATGCATAATATCATGCTATAGTATGTGTACTAAAAATGTATAAATAATATGCTGTAGAATGTGTCTTACAAATGTATAATTAATATCATACAAAAGTATGTGTCCCAAAAATTTATTAATAATATCATACGATAGTATTTCTCCTAAAAATGTGTGAAAAACATCATACCAAGGTATGTGTCTTAAAATGTATAAATAATATCTTACTACAAATATCTGTCCTAAAAATTTATAAATAATATCAAACTATAGTATGTGTCCTAAAATGTATAAACAATATCATACTATAGTATGTGTCCTAAAACTGTATACTTAATATCAAACTATAGTATGGATCCTAAATATGTATAAATAATTTCATACTATAGCATGTGTCCTGAAATGTTTAAATATCATACTTCAGTATGTGTCTTAAAAATGTATATATAATGTCATACTATAGTATGTGTCCTAAAAATTTATAAGTAATATCATGCCATAGTATGGGTCCTAAAATTGTGTGAAAAATATCATACTAAGATATGTGTCTTAAAATGTATATATTATATCTTACTGTAGTCAGTGTCCTAAAAATGTATAAATAATATATTATAGTATGTGTCCTAAAAATCTATAAATAATATCATACAATAGTACTTCTCTTAAAAATGTATGAAAAATATAACAAGGTATGTGTCTGAAAATGCATAAATAATATCCAACTACAAGTATCGGTCATAAAATTTATAAATAATATCAAACTATAGCATGTGTCCTATAAATGTATAATGAATATCATACTATAGCATGTGTCCTGAAAAATTATAAATAATATCATACTAAAATATGTGTCCTAAAAATGTATAAATAATATCATACTGTAGTATGTGTGTTAAAAATGTATAATTAATATCATACAAAAGTATGTGTCCCAAAAATGTGTGAAAACATCATACTAAGGTATGATGCTTAAAATTTATAAATGATATCATACTATAGTATGTGTCCTAAAAATGTATTAATAATAGCATACAATAGTATGTCTCCTAAAAATGTGTGAAAATATCATACCAAGGTATGTGTCTTAAATATATATAAATAATATCACACTATAGTACGTGTACTAAAAATGTATAAATAATATAATACTATAGTATATGTTCTAAAAATGTATAAATAATTTCATACTATAGCATGTGTCCTGAAATGTATAAATATCATACTTAAGTATGTGTCCTAAAAATGTACAAATGATATCTTACTATAGCAAGTGTCCTAAAAAATTATAAATAATATCATAATATAGTATGTGTCCTGAAAATGTATAAATAATATTATACTATAGTATGTGTCCTATAAATGTATAATGAATATCATACTATAGCATGTGTCCTGAAAAATTATAAATAATATCATACTAAAGTATGTGTCCTAAAAATGTATAAATAATATCAAACTGTAGTATGTGTGTTAAAAATGTATAATTAATATCATACAAAAGTATGTGTCCCAAAAATGTGTGAAAACATCATACCAAGGTATGATGCTTAAAATGTATAAATGATATCATACTATAGTATGTGTCCTAAAAATGTATTAATAATAGCGTACAATAGTATGTCTCCTAAAAATGTGTGAAAATATCATACCAAGGTATGTGTCTTAAAATATATAAATAATATCACACTATAGTACGTGTACTAAAAATGTATAAATAATATAATACTATAGTATATGTTCTAAAAATGTATAAATAATTTCATACTATAGCATGTGTCCTGAAATGTATAAATGTCATACTTAAGTATGTGTCCTAAAAATGTATAAATGATATCTTACTATAGCAAGTGTCCTAAAAAATTATAAATAATATCATAATATAGTATGTGTCCTGAAAATGTATAAATAATATTATACTATAGTATGTGTCCTAAAATGTATAAATAATATCATACAATAGTATGCCACCTAAAAATGTGTGAAAAATATCCTACCAAGGTATGTGTCCGAAAATGTATAAATAATTTCCTACAACAAGTATCGGTCCTAAAAATGTATAAATAATATCAAACTATAGCATGTGTCCTATAAATGTATAAAACATCATACAATAGTATGTCTCCTAAAAATGTGTGAAAAATATCATACCAAGGTATGTGTCTTAAAATGTATAAATAATATCATACTACAAGTATTTGTCCTAAAAATTTGTAAATAATATATAACTATTGTATGTGTCCTAAAAATGTATAAAAATAACGTACTATAGTATGTGTCCTAAAAATGTTTAATTAAGATCATACTATGGTATGGGTCCTAAAAATGTATAAATAATATCATACTATAGTATGTGTACTAAAAATG
Organism: Nothobranchius furzeri; assembly: GCF_043380555.1. Lineage (NCBI taxonomy): Eukaryota > Metazoa > Chordata > Actinopteri > Cyprinodontiformes > Nothobranchiidae > Nothobranchius > Nothobranchius furzeri. The sequence continues at coordinate 34,168,048 of NC_091741.1, read as the reverse complement.
TGTAAATAAAATATTACTATAGCATGTGTCCTGAAATGTATAAATTTAATACTTTAGTATGTGTCCTAAAATGTATAAATGATATCTTACTATAGCAAGTGTCCTAAAAAATTATAAATAATATCATAATATAGTATGTGTCCTGAAAATGTATAAATAATATTATACTAAATTATGTGTCCTAAAATGTATAAATAATATCATACAATAATATGTGTCCTAAAAATGTTTAAATAATATCATACTATAGTATGTGTCCTAAAAATGTATAAATAATGTTATACTAAAGTATGTGTCCTAAAATGTATAAAAATAGTATACTATAGTATTTGTCCTAAAAATGTATAAATAATATCATACAATAGTATGCCTCCTAAAAATGTGTGAAAAATATCATACCAAGGTATGTGTCTTAAAATGTATAAATAATATCATACTAAAAGTATCTGTCCTAAAAATTTATAAATAACATCAAACAATGGCATGTGTCCTATAAATGTATTATGAATATCATACTATAGCATGTGTCCGAAAAAATTATAAATAATATCATACTTTAGGATGTGTCCTAAAAATGTTTAAATAATATCATACTATAGGATGTGTCCTAAAAATGTATAGATAATATCATACTATAATATGGGTCCTAAAAATGTATAAATTATATCATACTATAGTATGTGTCCTAAAAAATTATATCACACATTTTTATTTGTTTTAAAAATGTATAAATCATATCATGCCATAGTATGGGTCCTAAAATTGTGTGAAAATATCATACTACGTTATGTGTCTTAAAATTTACAAGTAATATACTGAAAGTATCTGTCCTAATTTTCTGTAAATAATATCATGCTATAGTATGTGTACTAAAAATGTATAAATAATATAGTAGTATAGTATTGTTCTAAAAATGTATAAATAATATACTATAGCATGTGTCCTGAAAAATTATAAACATTATCATACAAAAGTATGTGTCCCAAAAATATATAAATAATATTATACTAAAGTATGTCTCCTAAAATGTTTAAATAATATCATACAATAGTATGTGACCTAAAATGTATAAATAATATTTTACTATAGCAAGTGTCCTAAAAAATTAAAAATAATATCATAATATAGTATGTGTCCTGAAAATGTATAAATAATATTATACTAAAGTATGTGACCTAAAATGTATAAATAATATCGTACAATAGTATGTGTCCTAAAAATGTTTAAATAATATCATACAATAGTATGCCTCCTAAAAATGTTTGAAAAATATCATACCAAAGTATTTGTCCGAAAATCTATAAATAATTTCCTACTACAAGTATCGGTCCTAATTTTTTTAAAATAATATCAAACTATAGCATGTGTCCTATAAATGAATAAAAATATCATACTATAGTATGTGTCCTAAAAATGTATTAATAATATCATGCAATAATATGTCTCCTAAAAATGTGTGAAAAACATCAAACCAAGGTATATATCTTAAAATATATAAATAATATCATACTACAAGTATTTGTCCTAAAAATTTGTAAATAATATCATACTATAGTATGTGTCCTAAAAATGTTTAATTAATATCATACTATAGTATGGGTCCTAAAAATGTATAAATAATATCATACTTTAGCATGTGTCCTGAAATGTATAAATATCATACTTTAGTAAGTGTCCTAAAATGTATAAATGATATCTTACCATAGCAATTGTCCTAGAAAATTATAAATAACATCATAATATAGTATGTGTCCTGAAAATGTATAAATAATATTATACTAAAGTATGTGTCCTAAAAATGTTTAAATAATATCATACTATAGTATGTGTCCTAAAAATGTATAAATAATATTATACTTAAGTATGTGTCCTAAAATGTATAAGTAATATCATACAATAGTATGTCTCCTAAAATGTATAAATAATATTTTACTGTAGCAAGTGTCCTAAAAATGTATAAATAATATCATACAATAGTATGTGTCCTAAAAATGTTTAAATAATATCATACTATAGTATGTGTCCTAAAATGTATAAGTAATGTCATACAATAGTATGTGTCCTAAAATGTATAAATAATATTTTACTATAGCAAGTGTCCTAAAAAATTATAAATAATATCATAATATAGTATGTGTCCTGAAAATGTATAAATAATATTATGCTAAATTATGTGTCCTAAAATGTATAAATAATATCATACAATTGTATGTGTCCTAAAATTTTTTAAATAATTTCATACAATAGTATGCCTCCTAAAAATGTGTGAAAAATATCATACCAAGGTATTTGTCCGAAAATGTATAAAAAAGTTCCTACTACAAGTATCGGTCCTATTTTTTTTAAAACTAATATCAAACTATAGCATGTGTCCTATAAATGTATAAAAATATCATACTATAGTATGTGTCCTAAAAATGTATTAATAATATCATACAATAGTATGTCTCCTAAAAATGTGTGAAAAATATCAAACCAAGGTATGTGTCTTTAAATATATAAATAATGTCATACTACAAGTATTTGTCCTAAAAATTTGTAAATAATATCAAACTATAGTATGGGTCCTAAAATTGTATAAATATTATAATACTATAGTATATATTCTAAAAATGTATAAATAATATCATACTATAGCATGTGTCCTGAAATTGTATAAATATCATACTTTAGTATGTGTCCTAAAATGTATAAATGATATCTTACTATAGCAGGTGTCCTAAAAAATTATAAATAATATTATAATATGTGTCCTGAAAATGTATAAAAATATTATACTATAGTATTTGTCCTAAAAATGTATAAATAATATCATACAATAGTATGCCTCCTAAAAATGTGTGAAAAATATCATACCAAGGTATGTGTCTTAAAATGTATAAATAATATCATACTACAAGTATCTGTCCTAAAAATTTATAAATAATATCAAACAATGGCATTTGTCCTATAAATGTATAATGAATATCATACTATAGCATGTGTCCGAAAAAATTATAAATAATATCATACTTCAGGATGTGTCCTAAAAATGTTTAAATAATATCATACTATATTGTGTGACCTAAAAATGTATTAATAATATCTAGGGCTGTAGCGAAGCGTCGACGACGTCGACGGCTGGATTCTAAAAATTTGTCGACGTCAGATCAGGAAGTCGACGCACCGCGCCCACTTGTTGCATCCCCAGGAGTTTTTAAATAGAGGAGGAATCTGCCTGTGTTTCCTCTAGTTCGCCCTCTTCTCCGCCTTCACTAACATCTCCGCCAAATACCGAAGACCCGGAACAACGTCCGTCCACTACTAGATTATTTTCCTGTTTTGCCCGCCTTCATCTCCAGGCAACGGACAACAACTTCCGGGGTCAGATGCGCTGCTTCGTGTCTATTGCAGATGTAGAACATCACCGGGAGCGCTTCTCCCTTCATTAAGGAGCTTCTTTCAGACATTAGGAGAGCTGTTTTGGTGGTAGCAGTCTCTCCTCCGTGCTGGTCTGTTTGCTGCTGGGTGTTTTTGGTTTATTTAAACTTGGTAACTTGAACTTAACGTTGGTAAAGCTACTGTTAGCATCTTCGCTAACAGCTTATTGCGTTGGGATAAGCTGTTACGTTTTGGTTTAGAGTTCATCTTTTTTGTGGTGCAGATCTCCCTTTTATTACATTTAGAGTGTTGTGGGTTTTCGGTTTAGTGTATAATATCACCTTGAGTTTGGTTTAACCCGTAACACCACTCGCCTCACGCACATAAGTGACCAAAACAAAGCAGCATGGAGACACTCCATCTTCTACCACCTCTCAGGCAGCAGCCTGCACTCCCAAGTTCTACATGTCACCAGAACATAACCAACCGCAACACCATAAAAGCAGTAATATACAAAATGGGAGGCATGTAGTGTTTATTCTCTTACAGTAAGAATTTATCAATTTTTTTGAGGAATTTATTTGAGATTTTCTGGTTTTTGTTAATTGTGCAATAGAAAAATAATCATTAGATTAATTTTCTAAATAGTCATTAGAATAGTCGACTATTCGATAAAATAATCGTCAGAATAATCGTTTTAAAAGTAATCGTTTACCCCCAGCCCAAATAATATCATACTATAATATAGGTCCTAAAAATGTATAAATTATATCATACTATAGTATGTGTCCTAAAAAATTATTATATCATACTTTTTTTTATGTGTTTTAAAAATGTATAAATCATATCATGCCATAGTATGGGTCCTAAAATTGTGTGAAAATATCATACTACGTTATGTGTCTAAAATTTACAAATAATATACTGAAAGTATCTGTCCTAATTTTTTATAAATAATATCATGCTATAGTATGTGTATTAAAAATGTATAAATAATATAATACTATAGTATTGTTCTAAAAATGTATAAATAATATCATACTATAGCATGTGTCCTGAAAAATTATAAATAATATCATACTAAAGTATGTGTCCTGAAAATTTATAAATAATATCATACTGTAGGATGTGTCTTAAAAATGTATAATTAATATCATACAAAAGTATGTGTCCCAAAAATGCGTGAAAACATCATACAAAGGTATGTGTCTTAAAATGTATAAATGATATCATACTATAGTATGTGTCCTAAAAATGTATTAATATCATACAATAGTATGTCTTCTAAAAATGTGTGAAAAATATCATACCAAGGTATGTGTATTAAAATATATAAATAATATCATACTACAAGTATCTGTCCTAAAAATTTGTAAGTAATATCAAACTATAGTATGTGTCCTAAAAATGTATGAACAATATCATACTATAGTATTGTACTAAAAATGTGTAAATAATATAATGCTATAGTATATGTTCTAAAAATGTATAAATAATATCATACTATAGTATGGGTCCTAAAAATGTATAAATAATATCATACTATAGTATGTGTACTAAAATGTATAAATAATATAATACTATAGCATGTGTCCTGAAATGTATAAATTTCATCCTTTAGTGTGTGTCTTAAAAATTTATATACAATGTCAAACTATAGTAGTTGTCCTAAAAATGTATAAATGATATCATGCCATAGTATGGGTCCTTAAATTGTGTCAAAAATATCATACTAAGTTATGTGTCTTGAAATGTATAAATAATATATTTCTATAGCATGTTTTCCTAAATATGTATAAATGATATCTTATTATAGCAGGTGTCCTAAAAAATTATAAATAATATCATAATATAGTATGTGTCCTGAAAATGTATAAATAATATCATTCTATAGTATGTGTCCTAAAAATGTATAAATAATATCATACAATAATGTGCCTCCTAAAAATGTGTGAAAAATATCATACCAAGGTGTGTGTCTTAAAATGTATAAATAATATCATACTACAAGTATCTGTCCTAAAAATGTATAAATAATATTAAACAATAGCATGTGTCCTATAAATTTATAATGAATTTCATACTATAGCATGTGTCCGAAAAAAATCTAAATAATATCATACTTTAGGATGTGTCCTAAAAATGTGTAAATACTATCATACTATAGTATGTGTCCTAAAAATGTATAAATAATATCATACTATAGTATGGGTCCTAAAAATGTATAAATTATATCATACCACATTACGGGTCCTAAAACAGTGTGAAAAATATCATACTAAGTTATGTGTCTTAAAATAAACAAATAATATCATACTACAAGTATCTGTCCTAAAATTTTATAAATAATATCATGCTATAGTATGTGTACTAAACATTTATAAATAATATAATACTATAGTATTGTTCTAAAAATGTATAAATAATATCATACTATAGCATGTGTCCTGAAAAATTATAAATAATATCATATTAAAGTATGTGTCTTAAAAATGTATAAATAATATCATATTGTAGTATGTTTCCTAAAAATTTATATCATACTTTTTTATGTGTTTTAAAAATGTATAAATCATATCATACGATAGTATGGGTCCTAAAATTGTGTGAAAAATTTCATACTAAGGTATGTGTCTTAAAATTTACAAATAATATCATATTTCAAGAATCTGTCCTAAAATTTTATAAATAATATCATGCTATATTATGTGTACTAAACATTTATAAATAATATAATACTATAGTACTGTTCTAAAAATGTATAAATAATATCATATTTTAGCATGTGTCCTGAAAAATTATAAATAATATCATACTAAAGTATGTGTCCTAAAAATGTATAAATAATATCATACTGTAGTATGTGTCCTAAAAATTTATAATATCATACTTTTTTATGTGTTTTAAAAATGTATAAATCATATTATACCATAGTATGGGTCCTAAAATTGTGTGAAAAATATCATACTAAGGTATGTGTCTTAAAATTTACAAATAATATCATACTTCAAGTATCTGTCCTAAAAATTTATAAATAATATCATACTATAGTATGTGTCTTGAAAAATTATAAATCATATCATACTAAAGTATGTGTCCAAAAAATGTCTAAATAATATCATACTGTAGTATGTGTCTTAAAAATGTATAATTATTATCATACAGAAGTATGTGTCCCAAAAATGTTTGAAAACACCATACCCAGGTGTGTGTCTTAAAATGTATAAATCATATCATACTACAAATATCTGTCCTAAAAATGTATAAATAATATCATACTACAGGGTGGGTCCTAAAAATGTACAAAAAATATACTATAGTATGTGGCCTAAAAATGCATAAATAATATCATACTATAGCATGTGTCCTAAAATTGTATAAATATTATACCATAGTATGGGTCCTTAAATTGTTTGAAAAATATCATACTAAGGTATGTGTCTTAAAATGTATAAATAATATCATACTATGGTATGTGTCTTTAAAATGTATAAATTATTTCATACTATAGTATGTGCCCTAAAAGTGTATAAATATCATACCATACTATGCCTCCTAAAAATGTTTAAATAATATCATACTAATGTATGGGTCCGAAAAATATATAAATAATATCATACTATAGTATGTGTCCAAAAAAATTTATAATATCATACGTGTCATATGTGTTTTAAAAATGTATAAATCATATCATACCATAGTATGGGTCCTAAAATTGTGTGAAAAATATCATACTAAGGTATGTGTCTAAAAATGTATGAATGAATGTATTATAGTATGGGTCCTAAAAAGGTATAAGTAATATCATTCTATAGTATGTGTCCTAAAAATTTATAAATAATGTAATATTATAGAGTGGGTCCTAAAAATATATAAATATCATACTTTAGTAAGTGTTTTAAAAATGTATAAATAATTTCATACTATATTATGGGTCCTAAAAATGTACAAAAAATAAACTACAGTATGTGTCTTAAAAATGTATAAATATTTTCATACTATGGTATGTGCCCTAAAATGTATAACTGTCATACTACACTATGTGTCTTAAAAATGTATATATAATATCATACTATAGCATGTGTCCTAAAAATGTATGAATATTATACCATAGTATGGGTCCTTAAATTGTGTGAAAAATATCATACTAAGGTATGTGTCTTAAAATGTATAAATAATATCATACTATGGTATGTGTCTTTAAAATGTATAAATTATTTCATACTATAGTATGTGCCCTAAAAGTGTATAAATATCATACTATACTATGCATCCTAAAAATGTTTAAATAATATCATACTAACGTATGGGTCCCAAAAATGTATAAATAATATCATACTATAGTATGTGTCCAAATTTTTTTATAATATCATACTTTATTATGTGTTTTAAAAATGTATAAATCATATCATACCATAGTATGGGTCCTAAAATTGTGTGAAAAATATCATACTAAGGTATGTGTCTAAAAATGTATGAAAGAATATATTATAGTATGTGTCCTAAAAATGTATAAATGATATCATACTATAGTATGTGTCTTAAAAAGTATAAATTATATCATACAATAGTATGTGTCCAAAAACTGTGTGAAAAATATCATACTAAGGTATGTCTTAAAATTTACAAATAATATCATACTACAGGTATCTGTCCTAAAATGTGTAAATAATATACTATGGTATGTGTCCTAAAAATGTATAAATAATATCATACTATAGTATGTGTTCTAAAAATGTATAAATAATATCATACTAAAGTATGTGTCCTAAAAATGTGTGAAAAACATCATACTAAGGAATGTGTCTTAAAATGTATAAATGATGTCATACTACAAATATCTGTCTTAATTTTTTTAAAATAATATTAAACTATAGCATGTGTCCTAAAAATGTATAAATAATATACCATATACATTTTTAGAACACGTATTAAATAATATCATACTATAGTATGTGTTTTAAAAATGAAAAATCATACTATCATGCTAAAAATGTATAATTTCATACTATAGTATGTTTTCTAAATATCATCCTATAGTATGTATCTTAAAAATATTTAAATTGTTTTCATATTTAGCATGTGTCCAAAAAATGTATAAATAATATCATACTATAGTATGTGTCCTAAAAATTTATAAATAACGTCATACTATAGAATGGGTCCTAAAAATGTATAAATATCATACTATAGTAAGTGGTTTAAAAATGTATAAATAATTTCATACTTAATTATGGGTCCTAAAATGTACAAAAATAAACTATAGTATGTGTCTTAAAAATGTATAAATATTTTCATACTATGGTATGTGCCCTAAAATGTATAAATGTCATACTACACTATGTGTCTTAAAAATGTGTATACAATATCATACCATAGTATGTGTCCTAAAAACGCATAAATAATATCATACTATAGCATGTGTCCTAAAAATGTATAAATATTATACCATAGTATGGGTCCTTAAATTGTGTGAAAAATATCTTACTAAGGTATGTGTCTTAAAATGTATAAATAATATCATACTATGGTATGTGTCTTTAAAATTTATAAATTATATCATACAATAGTATGTGTCCAAAAACTTTGTGAAAAATATCATACTAAGGTATGTCTTAAAATTCACAAATAATATCATACTACAAGTATCTGTCCTAAAAATGTGTAAATAATATACTATAGAATGTGTCCTAAAAATGTATAAATAATATCATACTATAGTATGTGTTCTAAAAATGTATAAATAATATCATACTATAGCATGTGTCCTAAAAAATTATACATAATATCATACTAAAGTATGTGTCCTAAAAATGTGTGAAAAACATCATACTGAGGATTGTGTCTTAAAATGTATAAGTGATGTCATACTACAAATATCTGTCTTAAAAATTTATAAATATCAAACTATAGAATGTTTCCTAAAAATGTATAAATAATATACTATATAAATTTTTAGAACACATATTACATAATATCATACTATAGTATGTGTTTTAAAAATGTAAAAAATCATACTATCATATGGTACTAAAATGTATAATTTCATACTATAGTATGTTTCTTAAAAATGTATAAATAATATCCTATAGTATGTATCTTGACAAGATATAAATTATTTTCATACTTAAGCATGCGTCCAAAAATGTATAAATAATTTCATACCATAGTATGGGTCCTAAAAAGGTATAAGTAATATCATACTATAGTATGTGTCGTAAAATTTTTTAAATAATGTCATACTATAGAATGGGTCCTAATAATGTACAAAAAATTAACTATAGTATGTGTCTTAAAAATGTATAAATATTTTCATACTATGGTATGTGTCCTAAAATGTATAAATATCATACTATACTATGTGTCTTAAAAATGTATATGTAATATCATACCATAGTATGTGTCCTAAATATGTATAAATAATTTCACACTATAGTATGTGTCCTAAAATGCATAAATGATGTCATACTATAGTATGTGTCCTAAAAATGTATAAATAATATTATGCTATAGCATGTGTCCCAAAAACGTATAAATAATATCATACTATAATATGGGTCCTAAATATGTATAAATATTTTCATAGTATACCATGTGTCCTGAAATGTATGAATATCATACTTTAGTATGTGTCTTAAAAATGTACATATAATGTCATACTATAGTATGTGTCCTTAAAATGTATAAATAATATCATACCATAGTATGGGTCCTAAAATTGTGTGAAAAATATCATACTATGGTATGTGTCCTAAAAAAGTATAAATGATATCTTAGTATAGCATGTGTCCTAAAAAATTATAAATAATATCATACCATAGTATTTGTCCTAAAAATGTATAAATAATATCATACTTAAGTATGTGTCCTAAAAATGTATAAATAATATCATAATTCAGTATGTGTGTTAAAAATGTATATATAATGTCATACTATAGTTTGTGTCCTAAAAATGTATAAATAATATAACATAGTATGGGTCCTAAAATTGTGGTAAAAAATATCATACTAAGGTATGTGTCTTAAAATGTTTAAATAATATGATACCATAGTATGTGTCCTAAAAATGTATAAATGATATCTTACTGTAGCATGTGTCCTTAAAATTATAAATAATATCATGCTATATTATGTGTACTAAACATTTATAAATAATATAATACTATAGTACTGTTCTAAAAATGTATAAATAATATCATATTTTAGCATGTGTCCTGAAAAATTATAAATAATATCATACTAAAGTATGTGTCCTAAAAATGTATAAATAATATCATACTGTAGTATGTGTCCTAAAAATTTATAATATCATACTTTTTTATGTGTTTTAAAAATGTATAAATCATATTATACCATAGTATGGGTCCTAAAATTGTGTGAAAAATATCATACTAAGGTATGTGTCTTAAAATTTACAAATAATATCATACTTCAAGTATCTGTCCTAAAAATTTATAAATAATATCATACTATAGTATGTGTCTTGAAAAATTATAAATCATATCATACTAAAGTATGTGTCCAAAAAATGTCTAAATAATATCATACTGTAGTATGTGTCTTAAAAATGTATAATTATTATCATACAGAAGTATGTGTCCCAAAAATGTTTGAAAACACCATACCCAGGTGTGTGTCTTAAAATGTATAAATCATATCATACTACAAATATCTGTCCTAAAAATGTATAAATAATATCATACTACAGGGTGGGTCCTAAAAATGTACAAAAAATATACTATAGTATGTGGCCTAAAAATGCATAAATAATATCATACTATAGCATGTGTCCTAAAATTGTATAAATATTATACCATAGTATGGGTCCTTAAATTGTTTGAAAAATATCATACTAAGGTATGTGTCTTAAAATGTATAAATAATATCATACTATGGTATGTGTCTTTAAAATGTATAAATTATTTCATACTATAGTATGTGCCCTAAAAGTGTATAAATATCATACCATACTATGCCTCCTAAAAATGTTTAAATAATATCATACTAATGTATGGGTCCGAAAAATATATAAATAATATCATACTATAGTATGTGTCCAAAAAAATTTATAATATCATACGTGTCATATGTGTTTTAAAAATGTATAAATCATATCATACCATAGTATGGGTCCTAAAATTGTGTGAAAAATATCATACTAAGGTATGTGTCTAAAAATGTATGAATGAATGTATTATAGTATGGGTCCTAAAAAGGTATAAGTAATATCATTCTATAGTATGTGTCCTAAAAATTTATAAATAATGTAATATTATAGAGTGGGTCCTAAAAATATATAAATATCATACTTTAGTAAGTGTTTTAAAAATGTATAAATAATTTCATACTATATTATGGGTCCTAAAAATGTACAAAAAATAAACTACAGTATGTGTCTTAAAAATGTATAAATATTTTCATACTATGGTATGTGCCCTAAAATGTATAACTGTCATACTACACTATGTGTCTTAAAAATGTATATATAATATCATACTATAGCATGTGTCCTAAAAATGTATGAATATTATACCATAGTATGGGTCCTTAAATTGTGTGAAAAATATCATACTAAGGTATGTGTCTTAAAATGTATAAATAATATCATACTATGGTATGTGTCTTTAAAATGTATAAATTATTTCATACTATAGTATGTGCCCTAAAAGTGTATAAATATCATACTATACTATGCATCCTAAAAATGTTTAAATAATATCATACTAACGTATGGGTCCCAAAAATGTATAAATAATATCATACTATAGTATGTGTCCAAATTTTTTTATAATATCATACTTTATTATGTGTTTTAAAAATGTATAAATCATATCATACCATAGTATGGGTCCTAAAATTGTGTGAAAAATATCATACTAAGGTATGTGTCTAAAAATGTATGAAAGAATATATTATAGTATGTGTCCTAAAAATGTATAAATGATATCATACTATAGTATGTGTCTTAAAAAGTATAAATTATATCATACAATAGTATGTGTCCAAAAACTGTGTGAAAAATATCATACTAAGGTATGTCTTAAAATTTACAAATAATATCATACTACAGGTATCTGTCCTAAAATGTGTAAATAATATACTATGGTATGTGTCCTAAAAATGTATAAATAATATCATACTATAGTATGTGTTCTAAAAATGTATAAATAATATCATACTAAAGTATGTGTCCTAAAAATGTGTGAAAAACATCATACTAAGGAATGTGTCTTAAAATGTATAAATGATGTCATACTACAAATATCTGTCTTAATTTTTTTAAAATAATATTAAACTATAGCATGTGTCCTAAAAATGTATAAATAATATACCATATACATTTTTAGAACACGTATTAAATAATATCATACTATAGTATGTGTTTTAAAAATGAAAAATCATACTATCATGCTAAAAATGTATAATTTCATACTATAGTATGTTTTCTAAATATCATCCTATAGTATGTATCTTAAAAATATTTAAATTGTTTTCATATTTAGCATGTGTCCAAAAAATGTATAAATAATATCATACTATAGTATGTGTCCTAAAAATTTATAAATAACGTCATACTATAGAATGGGTCCTAAAAATGTATAAATATCATACTATAGTAAGTGGTTTAAAAATGTATAAATAATTTCATACTTAATTATGGGTCCTAAAATGTACAAAAATAAACTATAGTATGTGTCTTAAAAATGTATAAATATTTTCATACTATGGTATGTGCCCTAAAATGTATAAATGTCATACTACACTATGTGTCTTAAAAATGTGTATACAATATCATACCATAGTATGTGTCCTAAAAACGCATAAATAATATCATACTATAGCATGTGTCCTAAAAATGTATAAATATTATACCATAGTATGGGTCCTTAAATTGTGTGAAAAATATCTTACTAAGGTATGTGTCTTAAAATGTATAAATAATATCATACTATGGTATGTGTCTTTAAAATTTATAAATTATATCATACAATAGTATGTGTCCAAAAACTTTGTGAAAAATATCATACTAAGGTATGTCTTAAAATTCACAAATAATATCATACTACAAGTATCTGTCCTAAAAATGTGTAAATAATATACTATAGAATGTGTCCTAAAAATGTATAAATAATATCATACTATAGTATGTGTTCTAAAAATGTATAAATAATATCATACTATAGCATGTGTCCTAAAAAATTATACATAATATCATACTAAAGTATGTGTCCTAAAAATGTGTGAAAAACATCATACTGAGGATTGTGTCTTAAAATGTATAAGTGATGTCATACTACAAATATCTGTCTTAAAAATTTATAAATATCAAACTATAGAATGTTTCCTAAAAATGTATAAATAATATACTATATAAATTTTTAGAACACATATTACATAATATCATACTATAGTATGTGTTTTAAAAATGTAAAAAATCATACTATCATATGGTACTAAAATGTATAATTTCATACTATAGTATGTTTCTTAAAAATGTATAAATAATATCCTATAGTATGTATCTTGACAAGATATAAATTATTTTCATACTTAAGCATGCGTCCAAAAATGTATAAATAATTTCATACCATAGTATGGGTCCTAAAAAGGTATAAGTAATATCATACTATAGTATGTGTCGTAAAATTTTTTAAATAATGTCATACTATAGAATGGGTCCTAATAATGTACAAAAAATTAACTATAGTATGTGTCTTAAAAATGTATAAATATTTTCATACTATGGTATGTGTCCTAAAATGTATAAATATCATACTATACTATGTGTCTTAAAAATGTATATGTAATATCATACCATAGTATGTGTCCTAAATATGTATAAATAATTTCACACTATAGTATGTGTCCTAAAATGCATAAATGATGTCATACTATAGTATGTGTCCTAAAAATGTATAAATAATATTATGCTATAGCATGTGTCCCAAAAACGTATAAATAATATCATACTATAATATGGGTCCTAAATATGTATAAATATTTTCATAGTATACCATGTGTCCTGAAATGTATGAATATCATACTTTAGTATGTGTCTTAAAAATGTACATATAATGTCATACTATAGTATGTGTCCTTAAAATGTATAAATAATATCATACCATAGTATGGGTCCTAAAATTGTGTGAAAAATATCATACTATGGTATGTGTCCTAAAAAAGTATAAATGATATCTTAGTATAGCATGTGTCCTAAAAAATTATAAATAATATCATACCATAGTATTTGTCCTAAAAATGTATAAATAATATCATACTTAAGTATGTGTCCTAAAAATGTATAAATAATATCATAATTCAGTATGTGTGTTAAAAATGTATATATAATGTCATACTATAGTTTGTGTCCTAAAAATGTATAAATAATATAACATAGTATGGGTCCTAAAATTGTGGTAAAAAATATCATACTAAGGTATGTGTCTTAAAATGTTTAAATAATATGATACCATAGTATGTGTCCTAAAAATGTATAAATGATATCTTACTGTAGCATGTGTCCTTAAAATTATAAATAATATCATACCGTAGTATGTGTCTTAAAATTGTATAATTAATATCATAGAAAAGTATGTGTCCCAAAAATGTGTGAAAACATCATACCAAGGTATGTATCTTAAAATGCATAAATGATATCATACTGTAGTATGTGTCTTAAAAATGTATGATTAATATCATACAGAAGTATGTGTCCCAAAAATGTGTGAAAACATCATGCCAACGCGTGTGTCTTTAAATATATAAATGATATCACACTACAAATAGCTGTCCTAAAATTTTTAAATAATATGAAACAATATTGTGTCCTAAAATGTATAAATAATATACTATATATATTTTTAGAACCCATCCTAAATAATATCATATTATAATATGTGTTTTGAAAATGTAACAATATCATACTATCGTATGTGTCCCAAAAATGTGTGAAAACATCATACCAAGGTATTTGTCTTATAAATGTATAAATAATATCATCCCATAGTATGTAGCTTAAAAATATATAAATAATATCATACTATAGTATGTGTCCTAAAATGTATAAATAATAGCATACTTTAGTATGGGCCCTAAAAATGTATGAATAATATCATACTATAGTATGTGTCCTAAAAATTTATTATATCATACTTTTTTATGTGTTTTAAAAATGTATAAATCATATCAAACCATAGTATGGGTCGTAAAATTGTGTGAAAAATATCATACTACGTTATGTGGCTTAAAATTTACAAATAATATCATACTACAAGTATCTGTCCTAAATTTTTATAAATAATATCATGCTATAGTATGTGTACCAACAATGTATAAATAATATAATACTATAGTATGAGTTCTAAAAATGTATAAATAATATCATATTAAAGTATGTGTCCTAAAAATTAATAAATAATATCATACTGTAGTATGTGTCTTAAAAATTTATAATTAATATCATACAAAAGTATGTGTCCCAAAATGCTTGAAAACATCATACCAAGGTATGTGTCTTCAAATTTACAAATAATATCATACTACAAGTATCTGTCCTAAAAATTTATGCATAATATCATGCTATAGTATGTGTACTAAAAATGTATAAATGATATGCTGTACTATGTGTCTTACAAATGTATAATTAATATCATACAAAGTATGTGTCCCAAAAATTTATTAATAATATCATACGATAGTATTTCTCCTAAAAATGTGTGAAAATTATCATACCAAGGTGTGTGTCTTAAAAAGTATAAATGATATCTTACTACAAATATCTGTCCTAAAAATTTATAAATAATATCAAACTATAGTATGTGTCCTAAAACTGTATAATTAATATCAAACTATAGTATGGATCCTAAATATGTATAAATAATTTCATACTATAGCATGTGTCCTGAAATGTATAAATATCATACTTTAGTATGTGTCTTAAAAATGTATATATAATGTCATACTATACTATGTGTCCTAAAAATGTATAAGTAATATCATGCCATAGTATGGGTCCTAAAATTGTGTGAAAAAATCATACTATGAAATGTGTCTTAAAATGTATAAATTATATCTTACTGTAGTCAGTGTCCTAAAAATGTATAAATAATATATTATAGTATGTGTCCTAAAAATCTATAAATAATATCATACAATAGTATTCCTCCTAAAAATGTATGAAAAATATAACAAGGTATGTGTCTGAAAATGCATAAATAATATCATACTACAAGTATCGGTCCTAAAAATGTATAAATATTATCAAACTATAGCATGTGTCCTATAAATGTATAAATAATATCATACTGTAGTATGTGTCTTAAAAATGTATAATTAATATCATACAAAAGTATGTGTCCCAAAAATGTGTGAAAACATCATACCAAGGTATGATGCTTAAAATGTATAAATAATATCATTCTATAGTATGTGCCCTAAAAATGTATAAATAATATCATACAATAATGTGCCTCCTAAAAATGTGTGAAAAATATCATACCAAGGTGTGTGTCTTAAAATGTATAAATAATATCATACTACAAGTATCGGTCCTAAAAATGTATAAATGTATAAATATGTGTCCTAGAAATGTATTAATAGCATACAATAGTTTGTCTCCTAAAAATGTGTGAAAATATCATACCAAGGTATGTGTCTTAAAATATATAAATAATATCACACTATAGTACGTGTACTAAAAATGTATAAATAATATAATACTATAGTATATGTTCTAAAAATGTATAAATAATTTCATACTATAGCATGTGTCCTGAAATGTATAAATATCATACTTAAGTATGTGTCCTAGAAATGTATAAATGATATCTTACTATAGCAAGTGTCCTAAAAAATTATAAATAATATCATAATATTTGTATGTGTCCAGAAAATGTATAAATAATATTATACTATAGTATGTGTCCTAAAATGTATAAATAATATCATACAATAGTATGCCTCCTAAAAATGTGTGAAAAACATCCTACCAAGGTATGTGTCCGAAAATGTATAAATAATTTCCTACAACAAGTATCGGTCCTAAAAATGTATAAATAATATCAAACTATAGCATGTGTCCTATAAATGTATAAAAACATCATACAATAGTATGTCTCCTAAAAATGTGTGAAAAATATCATACCAAGGTATGTGTCTAAAATGTATAAATAATATCATACTACAAGTATTTGTCCTAAAAATTTGTAAATAATATCAAACTATTGTAAGGGTCCTAAAAATGTATAAAAATAACGTACTATAGTATGTGTCCTAAAATGTTTAATTAATATCATATTATAGTATGGGTCCTAAAAATGTATAAATAATATCAAACTATAGAATGTGTCCTAAAAATGTATTAATAATATCATACATTAGTATGTCTCCTAAAAAAGTGTGAAAAATATCATACCAAGGTATGTGTCTTAAAATATATAAATAATATCATACTACAAATATTTGTCCTAAAAATTTGTAAATAATATCAAACTATTGTATGTGTCCTAAAAATGTATAAAAATAACATACTATAGTATGTGTCCTAAAAATGTTTAATTAAGATCATACTATAGTTTGGGTCCTAAAAATGTATTAATAATATCATACTATAGTATGTGTACTACAAATGTGTAAATAATATAATACTATAGCATGTGTCCTGAAATGTATAAATTTCATACTTTAGTTTGTGTCCTAAAATGTATAAATGATATCTTACTATAGCAAGTGTCCTAAAAAATTATAAATAATATCATAATATAGTATGTGTCCTGAAAAAGTATAAATAATATTATACTAAAGTATGTGTCCTAAAATGTATAAATAATATCATACAATAGTATGTGTCCTAAAAATGTTTAAATAATATCATACTATAGTATGTGTCCTAAAAATGTATAAATAATATTATACTAAAGTATGTGTCCTAAAATGTATAAGTAATATCATACAATAGTATGTGTCCTAAAATGTATAAATTATATTTTTCTATAGCAAGTGTCCTAAAAATGATAAATAATATCATAATATAGTATGTGTCCTGAAAATTTATAAATAATATTATACTAAATTATGTTTCCTAAAATGAATAAACATTTTATACTATAGTGGTTGTCCTAAAAATGTATAAATAATATCATACAATAGTATGCCTCCTAAAAATGTGTGAAAAATATCATACCAAGGTATGTGTCTTAAAATGTATGAATAATATCATACTAAAAGTATCTGTCCTAAAAATGTATAAATAATATCAAACAATGGCATGTGTCCTATAAATGTATTATGAATATCATACTATAGCATGTGTCCGAAAAAATTATAAATAATATCATACTAAAGTATGTGACCTAAAAATGTGTAAAAAACATCATACTAAGGAATGTGTCTTAAAATGTATAAGTGATGTCATACTACAAATATCTGTCTTAAAAATTTATAAATATCAAACTATAGAATGTTTCCTAAAAATGTATAAATAATATACTATATAAATTTTTAGAACACATATTAAATAATATCATACTATAGTATGTGTTTTGAAAATGTAAAAAATCATACTATCATATGGGTACTAAAAATGTATAATTTCATACTATAGTATGTTTCTTAAAAATGTATAAATAATATCATCCTATAGTATGTATCTTGAAAAGATTTAAATTATTTTCATACTTAAGCATGCGTCCAAAAATGTATAAATAATTTCATACTATAGTATGGGTCCTAAAAAGGTATAAGTAATATCATACTATAGTATATGTCCTAAAAATTTATAAATAATATCATACTATAGAATGGGTCCTAATAATGTAAAAATATCGTACTATAGTAAGTGTTCTAAAAATCTATAAATAGTTTCATACTATATTATGGGTCTTAAAAATGTACAAAAAAATTAAGTATAGTATGTGTCTTAAAAATGTATAAATATTTTCATAATATGGTATGTGTCCTAAAATGTATAAATATCATACTATACTATGTGTCTTAAAAATATATATGTAATATCATACCATAGTATGTGTCCTAAATATGTATAAATAATTTCATACTATAGTATGTGTCCTAAAATGCATAAATGATGTCGTACTATAGTATGTGTCCTAAAAATGTATAAATAATATTATACTATAGCATGTGTCCCAAAAACGTATAAATAATATCATACTATAATATGGGTCCTAAATATGTATAAATAATTTCATACTATAGCATGTGTCCTGAAATGTATGAATATCATACTTTAGTATGTGTCTTAAAAATGTACATATAATGTCATACTATAGTATGTGTCCTTAAAATGTATAAATAATATCATATCATAGTATGGGTCCTAAAATTGTATGAAAAATATCATACTATGGTATGTGTCCTAAAAATGTATAAATGATATCTTAGTATAGCATGTGTCCTAAAAAATTATAAATAATATCATACCATAGTATTTGTCCTAAAAATGTATAAATAATATCATACTTAAGTATGTGTCCTAAAAATGTATAAATAATATCATACTTCAGTATGTGTGTTAAAAATGTATATATAATGTCAAACTATAGTTTGTGTCCTAAAAATGTATAAATAATATAACATAGTATGGGTCCTAAAATTTTGGTAAAAAATATCATACTAAGGTATGTGTCTTAAAATGTTTAAATAATATAATACCATAGTATGTGTCCTAAAAATGTATAAATGATATCTTACTATAGCTTGTGTCCTAAAAATTATAAATAATATCATACCGTAGTATGTGTCTTAAAATTGTATAATTAATATCATAGAAAAGTATGTGTCCCAAAAATGTGTGAAAACATCATACCAAGGTATGTATCTTAAAATGCATAAATGATATCATACTGTAGTATGTGTCTTAAAAATGTATGATTAATATCATACAGAAGTATGTGTCCCAAAAATGTGTGAAAACATCATACCAACGCGTGTGTCTTTAAATGTATAAATGATATCACACTACAAATATCTGTCCTAAAATTTTTAAATAATATCAAACAATATTGTGTCCTAAAAATGTATAAATAATATACTATATAAATTTTTAGAACACATCCTAAATAATATCATATTATAGTATGTGTTTTAAAAATGTAACAATATCATACTATCGTATGTGTCCCAAAAATGTGTGAAAACATCATACCAAGGTATTTGTCTTATAAATGTATAAATAATATCATCCCATAGTATGTAGCTTAAAAATATATAAATAATATCATACTATAGTATGGGTCCTAAATATGTATAAATAATTTCATACTATAGTATGTGTCCTAAAAATGTATAAATAATATCATACTTTAGTATGGGCCCTAAAAATGTATAAATAATATCATACTATAGTATGTGTCCTAAAAATTTATTATATCATACTTTTTTATGTGTTTTAAAAATGTATAAATCATATCAAACCATAGTATGGGTCGTAAAATTGTATGAAAAATATCATACTACGTTATGTGTCTTAAAATTTACAAATAATATCATACTACAAGTATCTGTCCTAAATTTTTATAAATAATATCATGCTATAGTATGTGTACTAACAATGTATAAATAATATAATACTATAGTATGAATTCTAAAAATTTAGAAATAATATCATATTAAAGTATGTGTCCTAAAAATGTATAAATAATATCATACTGTAGTATGTGTCTTAAAAATGTATAATTAATATCATACAAAAGTATGTGTCCCAAAATGCGTGAAAACATCATACCAAGGTATGTGTCTTCAAATTTACAAATAATATCATACTACAAGTATCTGTCCTAAAAATGTATGCATAATATCATGCTATAGTATGTGTACTAAAAATGTATAAATGATATGCTGTAGTATGTGTCTTACAAATGTATAATTAATATCATACAAAAGTATGTGTCCCAAAAATTTATTAAAAATATCATACGATAGTATTTCTCCTAAAAATGTGTGAAAAACATCATACCAAGGTGTGTGTCTTAAAATGTATAAATGATATCTTACTACAAATATCTGTCCTAAAAATTTATAAATAATATCAAACTATAGTATGTGTCCTAAAAATGTATAAACAATATCATACTATAGTATGTGTCCTAAAACTGTATAATTAATATCAAACTATAGTATGGATCCTAAATATGTATAAATAATTTCATACTATAGCATGTGTCCTGAAATGTATAAATTTAATACTTTAGTATGTGTCCTAAAATGTATAAATGATATCTTACTATAGCAAGTGTCCTAAAAAATTATAAATAATATCATAATATAGTATGTGTCCTGAAAATGTATAAATAATATTATACTATAGTATGTGTCCTAAAATGTATAAATAATATCATACAATAGTATGCCTCCTAAAAATTTGTGAAAAATATCCTACCAAGGTATGTGTCCGAAAATGTATAAATAATTTCCTACAACAAGTATCGGTCCTAAAAATGTATAAATAATAAACTATAGCATGTGTCCTATAAATGTATAAAAACATCATACAATAGTATGTCTCCTAAAAATGTGTGAAAAATATCATACCAAGGTATGTGTCTTAAAATATATAAATAATATCATACTACAAGTATTTGTCCTAAAAATTTGTAAATAATATCAAACTATTGTATGTGTCCTAAAAATGTATGAAAATAACGTACTATAGTATGTGTCCTAAAAACGTTTAATTAATATCATATTATAGAATGGGTCCTAAAAATTTATAAATAATATCAAACTATAGAATGTGTCCTAAAAATGTATTAATAATATCATACAATAGTATGTCTCCTAAAATGTGTGAAAAATATCATACCAAGGTATGTGTCTTAAAATATATAAATAATATCATACTACAAGTATTTGTCCTAAAAATTTGTAAATAATATCAAACTATTGTATGTGTCCCAAAAATGTATAAAAATAACGTACTATAGTATGTGTCCTAAAAATGTTTAATTAATATCATACTATAGTATGGGTCCTAAAAATGTATAAATAATGTCATACTATAGTATGTGTACTAAAAATGTGTAAATAATATAATACTATAGTATGTGTCCTAAAATGTATAAATGATATCTTACTATAGCAAGTGTCCTAAAAAATTATAATTAATATCATAATATAGTATGTGTCCTGAAAATGTATAAATAATATTATACTAAAGTATGTGTCCTAAAATGTATAAATAATATCATACAATAGTATGTGTCCTAAAAATGTTTAAATAATATCATACTATATTATGTGTCCTAAAAATGTATAAATGATATTATACTAAAGTATGTGTCCTAAAATGTATTAGTAATATCATAAAATAGTATGTGTCCTAAAATGTATAAATCATATTTTACTATAGCAAGTGTCCTAAAAAATATAAATAATATCATAATATAGTATGTGTCCTGACAATGTATAAATAATATTATACTAAATTATGTGTCCTAAAATGTATAAAAATATTATACTATAGTATTTGTCCTAACAATGTATAAATAATATCATACAATAGTATGCCTCCTAAAAGTGTGTGAAAAATATCATACCAAGGTATGTGTCTTAAAATGTATAAATAATATCATACTAAAAGTATCTGTCCTAAAAATTTATAAATAATATAAAACAATGGCATGTGTCCTATAAATGTATTATGAATATCATACTATAGCATGTGTCCGAAAAAATTATAAATAATATCGTACTTTAGGATGTGTCCTAAAAATGTTTAAATAATATCATACTATAGGATGTGTCCTAAAAATGTATAAATAATATCATACTATAATATGGGTCCTAAAAATTTATAAATTATATCATACTATAGTATGTGTCCTAAATAATTATTATATCATACTTTTTTATGTGTTTTAAAAATTTATAAATCATATCATGCCATAGTATGGGTCCTATAATTGTGTGAAAATATCATACTACGTTATGTGTCTTAAAATTTACAAGTAATATACTGAAAGTATCTGTCCTAATTTTCTATAAATAATATCATGCTATAGTAAGTGTACTAAAAATCTATAAATAATATAGTACTATAGTATTGTTCTAAAAATCTATAAATAATATCATACTATAGCATGTGTCCTGAAAAATTATAAACATTATCATACAAAAGTATGTGTCCCAAAAATATATAAATAATATTATACTATAGTATGTGTCCTAAAATGTTTAAATAATATCATACAATTGTATGTGTCCTAAAATGTATAAATAATATTTTACTATAGCAAGTGTCCTAAAAATTATAAATAATATCATAATATAGTATGTGTCCTGAAAATGTATAAATAAAATTATACTAAAGTATGTGTCCTAAAATGTATAAATAATATCATACAACAGTATGCCTCCTAAAAATGTGTGAAAAATATCATACCAAGGTCTTTGTCCGAAAATGTATGAATAATTTCCTACTACAAGTATCAGTCCTAATTTTTTTAAAATAATATCAAACTATAGCATGTGTCCTATAAATTAATAAAAATATCATACATAGTATGTGTCCTAAAAATGTATTAATAATATCATACAATAGTATGTCTCCTAGAAATGTGTGAAAAATATCAAACCAAGGTATGTATCTTAAAATATATAAATAATATCATACTACAAGTATTTGTCCTAAAAATTTGTAAATAATATCATACTATAGTATGTGTCCTAAAATGTTTAATTAATATCATACTATAGTATGGGTCCTAAAAATGTATAAATAATATAATACTATTGTATATGTTCTAAAAATGTATAAATAATATCATACTTTAGCATGTGTCCTTAAATGTATAAATATCATACTTTAGTATGTGTCCTTAAATGTATAAATGATATCTTTCTATAGCAAGTGTCCTAAAAAATTATAAATAACATAATAATATAGTATGTGTCCTAAAAATGTATAAATAATATTATACTTAAGTATGTGTCCTAAAATGTATAAGTAATATCATACAATGGTATGTGTCCTAAAATGTATAAATAATATTTTACTATAGCAAGTGTCCTAAAAATTATAAATAATATCATAATATAGTATGTGTCCTGAAAGTGTATAAATAATATTATACTAAAATATGTGTCCTACAATGTATAAATAATATCATACAATTGTATGTGTCGTAAAATTTTTTAAATAATATCATAATATATTATGTGTCCTAAAAATGTATAAATAATATTATACTAAAGTATGTGTCCTAAAATGTATAAGTAATATCATACAATAGTATGTGTCCTAAAATGTATAAATAATATTTTACTATAGCAAGTGTCCTAAAAAATTATAAATAATATCATAATATAGTATGTGTCCTGAAAATGTATAAATAATATTATACTAAATTATGTGTCCTAAAATGTATAAATAATATCATACAATTGTATGTGTCCTAAAAATGTGTAAATAATTTCATACAATAGTATGCCTCCTAAAAATGTGTGAAAAATATCATATCAAGGTATTTGTCCGAAAATGTATAAATAATTTCCTACTACAAGTATCGGTCCTAAATTTTTTTAAATAATATCAAACTATAGCATGTGTCCTATAAATGTATAAAAATATCATACTATAGTATGTGTCCTAAAAATGTATTAATAATATCATACAATAGTATGTCTCCTAAAAATGTGTGAAAAATATCAAACCAAGGTATGTGTCTTTAAATATATAAATAATGTCATACTACAAGTATTTGTCCTAAAAATTTGTAAATAATATCAAACCATAGTATGGGTTCTAAAAATGTATAAATAATATAATTGTATAAATATCATACTTTAGTATGTGTCCTAAAATGTATAAATGATATCTTACTATAGCAGGTGTCCTAAAAAATTATAAATAATATTATAATATAATATGTGTCCTGAAAATGTATAAAAATATTATACTATAGTATTTGTCCTAAAAATGTATAAATAATATCATACAATAGTATGCCTCCTAAAAATGTGTGAAAAATATCATACCAAGGTATGTGTCTTAAAATGTATAAATAATATCATACTACAAGTATCTGTCCTAAAAATTTATAAATAATATCAAACAATGGCATGTGTCCTATAAATGTATAATGAATATCATACTATAGCATGTGTCCGAAAAAATTATAAATAATATCATACTTCAGGATGTGTCCTAAAAATGTTTAAATAATATCATACTATAGTGTGTGTCCTAAAAATGTATTAATAATATCTAGGGCTGTAGCGAAGCCTCGACGACGTCGACGGCTCGATTCTAAAAATTTGTCGACGTCAGATCCGGAAGTCGACGCACCGCGCCCACTTGTTGCATCCCCAGGAGTTTGTAAATAGAGGAGGAATCTGCCTGTTTTTCCTCTAGTTCGCCCTCTTCTCCGCCTTCACTAACATCTCCGCCAAATACCGAAGACCCGGAACAACGTCCGTCCACTACTAGATTATTTTCCTGTTTTGCCCGCCTTCGTCTCCCGGCAACGGACAACAACTTCCGGGGTCAGATGCGCTGCTTCGTGTCTATCGCAGATGTAGAACATCACCGGGAGCGCTTCTCCCTTCATTAAGGAGCTTCTTTCAGACATTAGGAGAGCTGTTTTGGTGGCAGCAGTCTCTCCTCCGTGCTGGTCTGTTTGCTGCTGGGTGTTTTTGGTTTATTTAAACTTGGTAACTTGAACTTAACGTTGGTAAAGCTACTGTTAGCATCTTTGCTAACAGCTTCTTGCGTTGGGATAAGCTGTTACGTTTTGGTATGGAGTTCATCTATTTTGTGGTGCAGATCTCCCTTTTATTACATTTAGAGTGTTGTGGGTTTTCGGTTTAGTGTATAATATCACCTTGAGTTTGGTTTAACCCGTAACACCAATCGCCTCACGCACATAAGTGACCAAAACAAAGCAGCATGGAGACACTCCATCTTCTACCACCTCTCAGACAGCAGCCTGCACTCCCAAGTTCTACATGTCACCAGAACATAACCAACCGCAACACCATAAAAGCAGTGTTATACAAAATGGAAGGCATGTAGTGTTTATTCTCTTACAGTAAGAATTTATCAATTTTTTTGAGGAATTTATTTGAGATTTTCTGGTTTTTGTTAATTGTGCAATAGAAAAATAATCATTAGATTAATTTTCTAAATAGTCATTAGAATAGTCGACTATTCGATAAAATAATCGTCAGAATAATCGTTTTAAAAATAATCGTTTACCCCCAGCCCAAATAATATCATACTATAATATGGGTCCTAAAAATGTATAAATTATATCATACTATAGTATGTGTCCTAAAAATTTATTATATCATACTTTTTTATGTGTTTTAAAAATGTATAAATCATATCATGCCATAGTATGGGTCCTAAAATTGTGTGGAAATATCATACTACGTTATGTGTCTCTACAAATAATATACTGAAAGTATCTGTCCTAATTTTTATAAATAATATCATGCTATAGTATGTGCACTAAAAATGTATAAATAATATAATACTGTAGTATGTGTCTTAAAAATGTATAATTAATATCATACAAAAGTATGTGTCCCAAAAATGCATGAAAACATCATAACAAGGTATGTGTCTTAAAATGTATAAATTATATCATACTATAGTATGTGTCCTAAAAATGTATTAATAATATCATACAATAGTATGTCTTCTAAAAATGTGTGAAAAATATCATACCAAGGTATGTGTATTAAAATATATAAATAATATCATACTACAAGTATCTGTCCTAAAAATTTGTAAGTAATATCAAACTATAGTATGTGTCCTAAAAATGTATGAACAATATCATACTATAGTATGTGTACTAAAAATGTGTAAATAATATAATGCTATAGTATATGTTCTAAAAATGTATAAATAATATCATACTATAGTATGGGTCCTAAAAATGTATAAATAATATCATACTATAGTATGTGTACTAAAATGTATAAATAATATAATACTATAGCATGTGTCCTGAAATGTATAAATATCATCCTTTAGTGTGTGTCTTAAAAATGTATATATAATATCATACTATAGTATGTGTCCTAAAAATGTATAAATAATATCATGCCATAGTATGGGTCCTTAAATTGTGTCAAAAATATCATACTAAGGTATGTGTCTTGAAATGTATAAATAATATATTTCTATAGTATGTTTTCCTAATTATGTATAAATGATATCTTATTATAGCAGGTGTCCTAAAAAATTATAAATAATATCATAATATAGTATGTGTCCTGAAAATGTATAAATAATATCATTCTGTAGTATGTGTCCTAAAAATGTATAAATAATATCATACAATAATGTGCCTCCTAAAAATGTGTGAAAAATATCATACCAAGGTGTGTGTCTTAAAATGTATAAATTATATCATACTACAAGTATCTGTCCTAAAAATTTATAAATAATATTAAACAATAGCATGTGTCCTATAAATGTATAATGAATTTCATACTATAGCATGTGTCCGAAAAAAATCTAAATAATATCATACTTTAGGATGTGTCCTAAAAATGTGCAAATACTATATACTATAGTATGTGTCCTAAAAATGTATAAATAATATCATACTATAGTATGGGTCCTAAAAATGTATAAATTATATCATACCACATTATGGGTCCTAAAACTGTGTGAAAAATATCATACTAAGTTACGTGTCTTAAAATATACAAATAATATCATACTACAAGTATCTGTCCTAAAATGTAAGTTAAATGTTTTGGATGCGTACTGTTAACATTGCCACAGGCTAAATTCTACCAGAGTTAGCATAAGGACCAATTTGGTGGGCCACCCCAAAAATGTCTTTGTCCCCATCTGGCCACCCCATCAAAATTTTCTGGAGGCGCCCCTGAACAGCTTCTCCAGGGTGTACCGGTTAGGTGGTAGCACTGTTGCCACTCAGTGAGGTCTATAAAGTCTACATCAGATGAACCTGTGCTGGTGTTCAAACCCATCTGTCATGTTTAAATGTTTAAAGGGTGGTAAACCTATGACTAAGTTTTAGTGTAAAATAAAGACACACACAGGCAGCGCTGACTTTGTAATAAATGACAGTTTATTATAAAGATTACGATCTGTTGAAGAGCTCACCAGTTGTTGTTGTGTGCTCTCCACTGTTTAGAAAAGAGGAAAAACTACAAGTTAACACGCCACTCAGTCCAGAAGAAACCACTAACATACTGTAAAAAGAGGAAGCTAGTGAGGAGGAGGAGGCAGCTAACCATTAACCAGGAGACCGATTTAAACTTTCTAGAACTCGATTCTGACCTTCATTTCTGGGTTTATGATCCGTAATTCAGCTCTCACAGTTTCTAACCTAATAAACAACAGGACCACTCGGCCGCATTCTGCAGCGCCTCCTGGTGGTCAAAATCTCATCAGTTTACCTTAAACGATTTAGAAAACTTTGTTAGTTTTTATCTTGGGAACAAAAGTGTTAATCTGAGAATTTTAAAGGTTTAGTCATTAAAAATCAACAAGTGTTGACGTTTAAATTTAATTTTTGACAGATTTAATCTGTTTCTGGTACCGCCTCCATTAGAAGTTCGGTTTTAATATCATTGATGTTTTTATGGTAAACTTCTGGGACCGGCAGTCCCTTTGATGCCTTTCTGAGATCAGACGTTCGACCAAACCAGTCGGGTGGTTTAGGGCGGGGAAACAAACGCTCAGCGGAGGAGCACTTCTGACCCACGTCTCTGTTCTGACTGGCTGGGACTTTGAGTCGGTCTGCAGAAGGACTTGGATCAAGTCGGGTTGATGGTTTCAGTCTGATCATACTGGACGTGTAAATATGAAGTGATCATAAAGCTGCCTTTCACTTTGTGACTCCAGTAATCTGAAATAATCCAGCCTGACTGGATCCGGTGTTTGATTGGTGCTCGGTGACCCGGTTCTGTGGTTCAGTAAGATGTTTTCCAGCTGGTTCCAACTCGAACGCAGAGGATTTACTCGTGTTTCTGCACTTTTTTGCTGATTCATTAGGTTTGTCTTTTTTATAATCCGCTCTGAATCTGTTCATCTCATAAACCGAAGAGGAGAGTTCAGCAGAAACAGCAGCTGAGTTGTGAAGGTGAAGTTTTTATGTTTTTTACATAAACTCTGAATTTTCCTCATCTTCTTACATTTTAAAAGCACTTCTGTTCATTTGGGTCAGTTATAAAAATAGATTCAACACCAGAAAAAGATTTTATTGCATCAATTTAAATACAAACGGAATCACATTTGAAATAGGTTTTTATATTTATCTTTACTCTAACATAAATTCTATCTTTGAAGAGTTTAAAGCAGCTGATTAGTCTGGATTACAACACTTCTGTGTGAACACTGACGGATGAATCTGCTCTAAACTCTTTTCCATCGCGTCTGTCTTTAATGGGACTTGTTCTAATAAATCCTTGGTTTGGGTGATCCTGACGTTTATGCTGATTTGAAACATTTAAGTGACCAAATTGGAAAAAACAACAGAAAAATAAGGAGGTAAACAAAGATTTGTCCAGTTAACCCTCCTACTGTCCTAATGGATGTGACCCCGCGAGGAAAGTTGACCACTGAGCAGGATTGATGGTTTATCCCTTGAGGTCCATGTGGCAGGGGTGAGGAGTGAGCACCACCTCACCCCTGCCACGTGGACCTCAAGGGATAAACCATCAATCCTGCTCAGTGGTCAACTTTCCTCGCGGGGTCACATCCATTAGGACAGTGGGAGGGTTAATAAAAAACACAATTTAATATCAAATTAAACAGGAGGCGGCTCCGTAGTCTCAGCCAGACACTCCCGGTCGTCATACGTGGAGCTGCTGCGATGAATAAACACACGTGTAGTCCGTAAAAGCCTGAAGACAGGTCAGCAGTTTTATCTGCTTTTTATTTCTCTGTATTAATTCTGATTACATGTTTTAACTAAAGTCCTGCACCAGTTATTTAACTGGTGTTATTTAACCCAAAGGAAACAACCCATCAGCTGATGGAACAACAAGGAGCTCAGAACCGCCGATGTCGTTTAACTAGTTTAACATAACGTACATGATGTGCTGCACCTGTGAGGGCAGGTCTCAGTCAAACAGCTTCTTACAACTTTGGGTTCATGATTGTAGCTCAGCAGGAGTTCAGATCTGTTGCTATGGAAACAGGCACTAAGATTGGTTGTGCTTCAGAGGCAGAGTGGATGAGAGTCTCACCTTTTCAGGTTATAGTCCGGGGGGGCGGGGGGTAAAAATAGTTATAAAGTTGCGTTAAAGGCCGCTAGTGCACTCTAAGCATCCCGACAGTCTGGTTGACTGACTCACCTAGATTAGGTGTAGGGGGTGGAGCTACAGAGAGCAGGGAAGGGATTAAAGGTGCGCTCCAGTTGTCCTCGGAAGTCGTTTTTCCGAGATAAGTTAGCCAGGAAACGAAGCAATGAACTCCGAATTCTGAGCTGTGAGCTTGTAGGTTTCAGAGGACCCCGAGATCCCAAATGTAAAGATGGCTGCGCCCAGTGCTACCAGGAAGTGGTTATCCCCCCCCCCCCCCCGGTTATGTGTTTTCTTTCTTTTTGCTATTTATCAGCACCGGTAAGTTCTTTATTGTTGTCATCAATAGTTACGTTGCTAAAAACTTCAACATTGCTGCCAAAATGACGGATGTTTATGCTTTAAACTTTTCCTGGCATTTACTTATTTACGTTTGATTTATAATGTTTTTCTGGTTGTATGTGGCAACTGTCACTATTATTTAGGTGAGGAGGACAGGTTATAAGATCTTATGGTAAACAACACTGGTGGCATCCATGTTTTCTGAGCTGGAAGTTGGAAAGCAAAGCGAGCTGGTTACGTCCGGTTAGGACAGCTGGAACGCAGCATTAGTGTTTATTGTGAGTGGATCTCATTTTTTTAATGTCTGTTGTAATCTCTACCTCACCCGTTGGAGAGAACTTCCTGAACAGCCTCTGCTCAGAGAAATGGTGTTTGTCCTTCAGGACTGATGAGCTAACTGCTAGTCTGACAACAGCTGTATCTGTGAATGATGACAAACGGTTGTGTTCACAGTTCTGACACACCAACAGGTGGCGATAATGAGCTGGTCTGTCAGCTCCATTTAAGACTTGAAAAATAAAAACAAGTTTGTTTGTGTGTTTTCCTCCAGACTCCTCATTCGCTATTGTCCTGAAACAAAAGTCCATGTTGGTTTCTTCTTCTGTGGTTGTGAGCGGGGCGGTTCCAGTGGAGGTCTGAATGCGTACAAACCAAAAACAGCTGGCACCACGGTATCAGACCTACACCGGCAAAGCATTATGAAGTGTGCAAACACCATTTCTCTGGACTGAGGCTGTTCAGGAAGCAGCTTGTAATGGACATGGTTGAAATGATTTATAACGTGTACACGTAAACACTGCAGAACCACTGAAATGTTTCTTTTAAAGCTGCGATGTGGTTTTCTTCCTTCTAGGAATTATGTACGATTTTATTTTAAATCCGTAAATGTGATCGACTTATGGGCTCGACACACGGGAGGCGACATCGCCTCTCCTCCGTTCATTTTCAACGAGACATGCGTGACAAAGCGATAATCGCGGGTCTCCCTCCTACTAAGCGAAACGCGAAAAACGTGCGTGTGAAAAATTGCGCTCGTGCAAGTGTCGTGCACAGGCGACCCAGCGACGCGATCCGAGAAAGTGGAATATTTTCAACTTTTCATCGCTGTCGCTCGGACGAGGACCAATCAACGCAGGTTTCATTCACTGACCAATGAGCGGACAGGATGCTCCTCCGAGCAAACATGGAGGAGAAGTTGATTATTATTATGTTTTATAGTAAAATCAGAAGTAAGATTTCACATAACTCTAGCAGCACCTTGTGAAACATCATATCTACCGCTTTATTAACTCTGAACCGCTTAAATAACCTTAATTCCCTCCAACCTGACACAGCCAAACAAACAACGGAAGTTTAGATTTCGCCATGGAACAGAACGCGTAGACGGCTTTGCAGCTGGCCGCGGATCGCCTCCCGTGTGTCAGGTAGTAAAAGCGACGGCAACAAATTTCGCTTATCGCGGTCGTTTATCGTTTCCCGTGTGTCGAGCCCATTATCCTGTTTGGTGATATAATTTAGGCACTATGGCGTTTTTATTTATTTTACTAAGGCCATCTCCCGTCTCGTAGAGCCCCTCACCAATGGCGCTAAACATCCGCTCACCTAACAGACACCAATCACAGAGGAGCGTTGGCTGTACCAGGGCAGATTCAGGGTTGGAGACATTTCCCATGGACAGCCAAGTCATATATATATATATATATATATATATATATATATATATATATATATATATATATATAGCTCTAGAGGTGCGCGTTCACCGAGAGGCGTTGCTTCAGCCGTAAACACCGAAGGAGTGAGAGGGGCTTAAGGTGCGATACACTTTTCAGCCTCTAGGTGATGCTATTGAATTACAAAACTAGTTTATAAATTCTACTTTACGGATGTGTGTAAATAATGGCTCATAAATGCCAGAAAAATAATGTTGTAAACATCTGTAGTAAGAGACCAGTGGCACCAGTCTAGAACCAGGTCCCGTGTCTCTAGAGCTGACTCGGACGGGTTCGGTTCAGCCTGTCCCACATCTTCCCAGTTCCTTCTTTGTTGTGGTTTCTAGCATTCTGACCCGGTCCGAAAACGTGACTTCAGCGACTGCTGCTCACTGATTGGCTAGGGGGTGGAGTCACTGGTTGCTTTCTGGCGGAGATCACAGATCAGCTGTTTACTGATCAGATGTTATTTGTTTTTGTCTGGAGGAAAGATCGCAAATCTTAGAAGGATCTCATCAGATAGAAGGATTTAGATGGTTTGCAGTGAACATAAAGAGGTGAGGATCAGGAGCATTTGTTTTTATTCCTGGGGAAAAGTGATCTTATTAATCATAATTACACCTTTCATGTGTTGTGGCTGTAGCTTAGAGCTGATGGAGGATGGTTTTGTGTGGGACTTTAGTTTTTGTATTTAGTATTTATTTGCTTTGGTCTGTTTATGCAGCAGCGTTAATTCATAAAAATACTTTAATGAACACTAATCTGGTTAAACATCATCTTATAAACCTATTCTATGTCTTTAGGTTCTGCATTTACACAAGTTCTCCATTTTCCTTAAAAACATTTTAGCAGCTGATGTAGTTGTGGTTAAAATTAGTCTCAAAAGTCTCAGTTTGTGCTTCATTATGCAGATATATAAAACGTATAAACAGGATTTCCAGAACGTTTCCTTTTCCTTAAATATTTGGGGGGAAAATTCTTTAAATTTGAAGTAAAATCAAATAAAGCAACAAATTATAATCTCGTCGGTTCTGAATGTTTTATGTTTGGAGATAACTCCACTCATGGCGGGGAAGAAGATCCCTTATATGGCAGGGAGGAAACTCCATGTATGGCCTGATCCTGTGAGGCGCTCTGGGCCTGGTCTGATCGGAGGGGGACTGAATGGTTGGTGGTGAAGTAAAGGAAGAAGGGGGTTATCCTCGGTACAGATGGCTTTAGGCAGTTAGCACCGTGTACAGTAAGCCCTCGATAAGCAGGTTAGAAACCAGAGAGGTTGGAGCTCCGCTGCAGCTCTCCCTGAAACACACGACACGTCGGCACAAAGTCACACTCATCGACAAATCATCACGAATTTCAAAACATCTCCTGGAAATTCAACTCATTGTCAAATCATAACTTAAAGTCTGTTTCCAGACTAGAAATAGCTCTAAGTCTTCACAACGACATTATTATTGTTATTAATACTTATTCATAAAGTCTAAATGATCTTCATAAACATAGGAGTTAACGTCAGAATCAACAGAAAAGCTTCAGGAGTGAGATTAAATAATCCAAAAGCAACAGAAAAGTGTCTGAAAAGGATGAGTCCTCGGTGGTTTTAGAAGTCCCAGAAGATCTTGGATCGTCTATGAACTAGTCTGGGAAGCAGTGGAGAAGCCGCCTCATTGGTCGGATCAGCTCAGTGATCAGCAGCAGATCTCAGAGTCCTGCTAACGGTAAACTTGGTGCAACAGGTGACTGTTTTTGTTAAAAATGCATCTAATATCAAAATATAATCGATGCTAAATAAGTCATCTACATTATGTAATCAATGCTTCGGTTGTCTCACAACACAGACACACTGTACAGGAAGGGCCCGAGCAGGCTCCACCTCCTGAGGAGACTACGGTCTTTTGGGGTGACGGGGACACTCCTGAAGACCTTCTACGACTCTGTGGTGGCATCAGCAATCCTGCATGGTGTGGTGTGTTGGAGCAGCAGCATCACAGAGAGGGAGACAAAGAAGCTGGACAGGCTGATAAAGAAGTCCAGCTCTGTCCTGGGCTGGACTCAGTACGAGAGGTGGGGGACAAGAGGGTGCTAGCAAAACTCAGATCCATCCTGGACCGTGAGTCACACCCCCTGCAGGATGCCTTGTCTGCTCTGGAGAGCAGCTTCAGCAGCAGACTGGTCCACCCTCGCTGTACGAAGGAGAGATACCGCAGATCTTTCCTCCCTGCTGCTGTTAGACTCTATAATAGTCACTGCTAATAGAAGCCATGCATCTGTAACCTTCCCCTGCAAATATAATCTTTTCAAAACATGTGCAATATAACTACTGCTCTCATTACCATGTGCAATATAACTACTGCTCTCATTACCATGTGCAATATAACTACTGCTCTCATTACCATGTGCAATATAACTACTAATTAATCTGTCTCTCTCTCTCTCTGTATATATATAGATATTGATATATCTATATATCTACATCTATATAGATGTAGATATATAGATATAGATCTCTCTCTCTCTCTCTATATATATATATATATATATATATATATATATATATATATATATATATATATATATATATATATATATATATATATATCCGGCTCTCAGAGAGTACAGATGCTTTTGCTTCAGCTCCCTTATCTGCTTTTCCCAAGGCTCTCTGTCCTGTCTGCCTACAGAGCACTTCTCTGCATTTCTCCTGAAAATCACTACTTTTTTTTTTGGGAAAATGGACTTAATTAACTGGTCATTCAACGCGATTGATAAGATTTTTTCTACGATGAGAACGGAGAAGGGGGCTCCCACCTGTCCCGAAGGGACATACGCAGCGGGATATGCACTCGATTCTTTGGAGGTCTGGCGAATCGTGTGCCTCTCTCAGTTGTCCATCGAGGACATGGAAGATTTGTGGATTTTCGGCCTGATGATCACTGGATTGCTTCTGATTGGAGTGGGTGGATATCTGGTTTTCTGGAAATTTGGGAAGACGGGAGCGATTGGAGTGCGACCCGTACCCACGGAATATGCCACCCGTGCGGTGACCTCACAGACTGGGATGTTACTCAAGGTGAACCGTAAGCTGGACAATGTCCTCTCGGTGTTGCCTGTGTTAGTGCGCAAGATGGATGTCATCTCGGAGAGGGTCGCCGGACGGTGTGGGGATGTTTAGAACGTACAATCGGCTTCACTGGTGAACATGAATGACCACTTATAGACTCCAAGGCAGAGAGGAAAATTATCTCTGTCTGCCCTAAACAAAGTCTGTTATCCTAATCTGATGCCAAGGCAGCCTCCAAAGCTGCCGTCAATATCAACCCCCACGAAAGGAGGAATGTAGACAGATGCTGTGACCCGACCTTCCCCCCCGCCTTCAGATTGTGACTTCTGTTTCGAGGTCATCAACATGCAGGAAACTCAATGTGCTCTCTAGCCCTCCTCTCTCTCTCCCACCTGTTTGACTGCAGCTGGCTGAGCGCCGTACACTGGCAGCTCCCATTGGAGGATTCAGGATCCCCCCCACCCCCCCACCCCCATCATGAAAGAATGGATAACGCTCGAAAGGCGCGGATTCTTCCTGATGTAAGAGGTGAGTCTCCTCTTTGTTTTGGTTGTTTTTTGGCGTCTACATCATCCTAGCGCGCAACGTTCTGTGACTCTTAAAAAAAACAGTAAAAACGGTGAGAAACGCTGGCAGCGAAGGGCTTTAGCGATCATGAAACGGCTGGCAGCAAATTAGTTAATGTGGAGGAGCAGCGGGTCTACGCTGAGCCCCTCCTGGATGACCGAGCTTCTAGCCCTATCTCTAAAGGAGAGCCCAGTCACCCTGCAGAGAAAACTTATTTTGGCCGCTTGTATCCACAATCTTGTTCTTTCAATCACTACCCAAAGCTCGTGACCATAGGTGAGGGTAGGAACGTAGAATTTTGCTTCCAGCTCAGATCTTTTCACCAGGACAGACCGGTACAAGACCTACATCACTGCAAAAGCAGCACCAATCCACCTGTTGATCTTGCGTTCCATCTTTCCCTCACTGAACAAGACCCCGAGATACTTAAACTCCTCCCTTTGGGGCAGGGTCTCATCCCTGACCCGGAGAAGGCATTCTACCCTTTTCCAACTCAAGACCATGGTCTCGGATTTAAAGGAGCTGATTCTCATCCCAGCTACTTCACACTCGGCTGCGAACCGCTCCAATGAGAGCTGGCGATAACGTTCTGATGAAGCCAACAGGACCACATCGTCTGCAAAAAGCAGAGACCTGATCCTCAGGCCACCAAAACGGATGCCCTCCACACCTTGGCTGTGCCTAGAAATCCTGTCCATAAAGGTTATGAACAGAATCGGTGACAAAGCGCAGCCTTGGCGGAGTCCAACTCTCACTGGGAACGTGACAGAAAAAAATGGCTCATAGTTGTGCATTGTTCTCCATGTTTTTTTTCTCTATTTATTGTTCAGAGTGATTCTACTTCCTGGAGCTTTTTAAATTAGGAGGAATGTTTTACACTTTTCTGATGATGTGTAATTTCATCAGTCAGGAATAACATATTCTGGATCTTGTTATCTTGCTGGTAACATCTGAAACCAATGAGTGAACATTTGACGGACTCAAGAAGAGGTCAGACCAAGGGTCACCTGTACTTCTAATGCCATAAAGCTGGACTCTGAGGTCTAAACCATTAGCGGCTTTGTGCTGATTAAAGAGCTGATGAACCAACATGTTTCTTACAGCTGGGCATCAATGAAACAGTCTAAAGGATCATATATTCTATCAAAGAGATGGCCTAGTCAGGGGTCATGAGGTCAGAGTTCAGTGTGCCTACAGGTGGTTGGTCAGAGGTGAGGGGTCAAGTGGAACCATCCAGCAGCTGTCTGAGAGCCCTCTCGATGTTGATTCTGTGTCCCAACCGGGTGACTCCGAGCTCCATGTAGTCCTCCTTGGTGAGGGCGGGGAGGTGGGAGCCTTCGATCTCGTGCTCCTGGAAGCGCTGGCGGTGTTCGGCCAGGCCCAAGCTCTCCAACCAATCACCCACATCATATTTATTCCACAGGTTGATTGGCCGCTGCCTCCAAGGCCGAAGGGCCAACAGGGGCCCGCTAAGGACCGGGGAGGGGCAGGGCGAGGCGTGGGGTGAAGGAGAAGGAGAACGGGATCTGGTTCGTGCACTGGCGCTTCTCATAACAAAGCGAACCTCCTTTGGTTCAGATGGGAGACTGAGGCTGGATGACTTCAGGATGGTGAGAGCTCGACCTGAGCTCAGATCTGGGCGTTCGGGGCAGGTGGTGGGGGAGGAGGCGAGCCCCATAGATCGGTCAGAGGGGGAGGGAGAAGGTGAGGGGCTGCGGCGGGTGACGGGGTAGCGACTTCCTGGTCGTACTGTGTAACTGGCGCCGTATCCTCGCTGTGAGATGGTGTGGAGTTCCCCGAGGCTGGAGAACAACCTGTAGAGCACGGAGCAGGATGTTAG
The DNA here is from genome assembly GCF_043380555.1 of Nothobranchius furzeri. Classification (NCBI taxonomy): domain Eukaryota; kingdom Metazoa; phylum Chordata; class Actinopteri; order Cyprinodontiformes; family Nothobranchiidae; genus Nothobranchius; species Nothobranchius furzeri. Next base: position 34,129,920 of record NC_091741.1, on the reverse strand, counting down.
ACATTAGCTGGACGATTCAGTGAGAATGTCCTGTTCTGACTTCCTTCTCGGAGTCATCAAAACCAAAATCGGAAAAGAACGACGCCCAGCATGTTTTACTGTTTCAACACACCTAATTTTAATCAGCAGGTCAGTTACAGGCTGGGTGTGCTGCCAAACAGGTGAATCAATTGTGTTGGAACAGGGAAGCAACTAAAACATGCTGGATACCGGCCCCCTGGGAATGGAGTAGGGGATCACTCATCTAGCTTTGCTCCTGTTTCTTTGCCTGAGTTAACCAAACTAGTTAACTCTATGAAGACCTCTGCATGCCCCCTCCCCATCTTACCCTCATCTTTGTTTAAAAGTGCTTTTCAGTCCATCGGTCCCAGCGTGCTCTCTATAATTAATGCTTCTCTGGTCTCTGGTTAGGTCCCTGCTTGCTTTAAGAACGCTGTAATCCACCCGCTTCTTAAAAAACCGAGTCTCGACCCCTCTCTCCATAGCAGCTTCAGACCCATCTCTAAACTTCCGTTCATCTCCAAGATCTTGGAAAAGGTTGTGGCTAAACAACTCACAGCTGCTCTTGATGAACATAACATCTATGATAGCTTCCAGTCAGGTTTTCGTAGAGCTCATTCTACTGAAACAGCTCTTCTTAGGGTCTCTAATGATCTTCTGACTCACAGTGATGCAGGGGACTGTTCTGTTCTGGTCCTGCTGGACCTGACTGCAGCCTTTGACACTGTTGACCATCACCTGCTACTGGAGAGGCTGAGAGACTGGGTCGGCCTATCAGGATCTGCTCTGGAGTGGTTCTCCTCTTATCTCTCTGAGCGCTCCTTTTCTGTGGCCGTCTCCAAGTTTAGGTTCTCCACCACCTCCCTTACCCATGGTGTCCCACAAGGTTCTGTGCTGGGGCCTCTACTCTTCCTCCTCTATCTGCTTCCTCTTCAGCACATCCTGAGCTCCTTCAAAGGAATCTCCTACCATCTTTATGCAGATGACATCCAACTGTACATCTCCTTTAGGCCCCATGAGATGTCTAAGCTGCAGCTGTTCCACACCTGCTTAGACTCTATCAAAACCTGGATGGTGGGAGCTTTCTTCAGCTGAATGAAGATAAGACTGAGATCCTCATCTGTGTCCCAGACAAGCTGGTTCCCAAAGTCAGAGACTCTCTTGGTCAGCTTGATTCTCACACCAAACCTTCTGTCAGGAATCTTGGCGTGACTTTTGACCCAGCTCTCACCCTGGATTCTCATGTCAGTTCTCTTGTTGGCTCTTCCTTCTTCCATCTCAGGAACGTTGCTAAGCTGAGTCCCATTCTGTCCTGCTCTGAACTTGAGACAGTTCTCCACACCTTCATCTCCTCACGCTTATGGGCCATTCCCATCTGTACCGGGTCGGCCCGGGCCGGGTAGCCCCAGTCGGCCCCAGCCTGGCCCGGTTGATTCCACACATCCTTGTCTTAAGCCCATGTGGGCTGATTCTACCCACCAATCAGAGGCTTGCTCTAATGGAAGGTGTGAATTTGCTGTCAGCAGTGGGTGTGTTGGCCCTGGTCGGCCTGAAGCAGACCCCCTCGAGAAGAGGGCTGAGAATGAGCCTTGGTTGGCCCGGAAAAATACCAGGCCACCCAGATATGTAAACAACCTACGCTACCCGGCCCGGGCCGACCCGGTACAGATGGGAATGGCCCTTTTGACTACTGCAACTCTCTTTTCACGTGTCTGAGCAGAACCTCCCTGAACCGTCTACAGGTGGTTCAGAACGCCTGTGCTCGGCTTCTGACCAAGTCCTCCAAACACACCCACATCACCCCGCTTCTCCTCCAGCTTCACTGGCTGCCAGTCACCTTCAGGGTTCATTTCAAGATCCTGGTTCTGGTCTATAGGGCCTTACATGGACAAGCACCATCTTACATTGGTGATCTTCTTAGTCCCTACACCCCCAGCAGGTCCCTGAGGTCCAGTGACCAAAGCAGCACCAGGCTGAAGACCAAAGGTGACAGATCATCTGCTGCTGTGGCCCCCAGACTCTGGACCTCTCTCCCCCTGAGCCTGAGATCAGTGGACTCAGTGGTCTCCTTTAAACTCACCTGTTCAGGTTTTGGTGTGACCTTCATCACCCTCTCCTTGTTCTGCTCTCCCCACCTATTCCACCTTCCTCAGGATCCACTGCTTTCCCTCTTTCCTATTCACTCTCTCTCTTTCTTTGCATGTTTTAATCACAATTGTCTCTTTTTTCGCTCATTTTAAATATATTTTTAATCATTTTGTAAATTCTATTTTATATTTTTACATTTTTTGTTTTTGTGAAGCACCTCATGATTTTTATCTTGAGAGGCGCTATAGAAATTATTATTTCTTCTTCTTCTTCTAGACGGTGGAACCACGTCAAACAGAAAGTTGGTGTTTTTTATTTTTTTTACAGCTCCAGTATCATGCTGGTGAACATACCTGGCGCCTCCCACTGGGGACCTCCGGCCCGGGTCCAGGGGACTTGGCTCCTCCCCCAAAGAGTGGCTGTCTTTGTTGAGCAGCTGCAGTCTGTTAGCCAGATCGAGTCCAGACCCGGCCCGGCCGCTCAGCTCTAGCGCAGAGCGGCTCGTCAGATCTACAGCTGACCCGGACACCTGTCCTCCCAGCGCCGCAGGTCGCCCGTCCTCTGGACTCAGACCTCGCCGATCATCATCCCCGCCCCCCCACAGCTTGGACCTTCTCTGGAACAGATAGCGAGGCTGCCGGCTGCTGCCGCTGGTGGGAGAGGAGCAGAGAGGGGAGGACAGGGAGGACGAGGACACAGCAGAGGGGAGGAGCTCGCTGTCTGATGATTGCTTCAGTAAGGGGTCCCGAAGTGCCGAACGGCCTCGACCGATTGGCGACCGAAGGCGAGGCTTCAGCCCAGAGGGTGAAGTGACCACTGATGAGGGAGATGGGTGAGTCGCAGGTGGGGAGGAGGGGGAGGTTGGAGCAGGAGGGGAAGCCAAAGTGATCGAGGGAGGGAGTGAGCTGGGGGATGAGGAGCTGTCATGGAGACGTTCCTCGCTTCCTTCCTCCTCGTCTCCTTGCCTCCCAAGGGATTCAGGACAGTTCTCTCCTCCTCCCTCCCCTCCTCGCCGTGGCAACAAGGTGAGGGTGGGTGGGGGAGGAAGGGCGGGGGGGCTGGCAAAGGCAGGGGGAGGAGTCACCAGACCAATTCTTCGTAGCTCCTCCCTGGTTTCCTCATCGCTGGATGACAACAGAGCAGGTGGGAGGGTCACAGTGTAAGCCCTATCCTCTTCCTCTGAGCTGCCCACTGTAAGGCTTCTTCGTCTGTCGATCAGAGCCGAATGGCTCTCATTGGCCAACGCTGGTAAGGGGGAGGGTCTCCATCGTTCTGGAGAGGGAGCAGCAGGTGACGTCACTCCTCCCTCAGTTTCAGGTCGCTCCACCTGTCCATCGGGGAACAGCGGCGGTGTGACGCGTTTGTGCCGCAGCTCAGGGCTGGTTTGAGGAGTCGTGTGTTTGGTGCGCTGCTCCGGGCTGGTGTGGGGGGAGGTGCGCTTGGATCGTGGCTCAGGACTACTCTGTGGGGTGGTGTAGGTGCTGCGCTTGTGTCTTGCCTCAGGACTGGCAGCTGGGGTGGGAACAGGTGTGGTGGAGGCTGAGGTGTGTTTTGTTCGAGGTTCTGGGCTTGGTGTTCGGGCGGTGAGCGCTCGTTCTCTCGCAGCGAGAGCCAAAGCAAGCGGAGACGATGGGTCTGCAGGAACAAAAATGGAAACAAGCTTCAGTAAAGGTGGAATGTTTGACCTTTTCTCTAAATGACAGAAAGGCTGGATGAGACTGCTGCTGCTTTCCTGGAGTTCAACAGGGCTCAGTCTAAGGCACCTTTAGTATCTGGAGCACTTTGACTTACTGTCTTCTCGATTACAGGAGCTCAACAAATACACACAAATGAGTAAAAGCATGAGAAAATAAATGTACACATGAATATTTTATCAGCATAAAAATGAATGTATGAAATTATTATGTAATAATATTTAGTTTGCTTATTTCAAAGCCAATAAAGTTTTAAAAAGATGAAAAATCAATGTAAAACATATAAAGATATGTACATAAATATAGAGGCAAAAAGATGGGAAGATGTTTTTATTGGTCAGGTTTATATATTTCCACATCATTCATTCATTCATTTATTCATTCATTCAGCAAGTTCCTTATGTCCTCACTGTCATTAATAATTCACTCACTTGTTTGGTCTCTTTACACTTTTACTTAACCAAACATGTTGATATAGATTTGGTTCTGATGACATGTGGCTTCGGTAAAACATTCATAGCGAACTTCTTTGCTTAAAAGCATTTTTATGACCTAAGTTTGGTTTGGAAATGAACTGATTAATGAGTAAAGAACATCAACAAATCACAGACGGACATGAACAGAAACGAGGAGGTCTGTGTTGGAGGATGGACCTAGAGGTTTTCCCGTCAGCGGGTGGAGGAAGGTGTGAGGCGTCGGTGACGGCGACAGGACCGGGGCCGGAGGAGGCAGCTCGCCCAGGTCATCCATCGAATGGCTCTGAGTCAGCAGCAGCGGCGTCTGACTGTCGGACCCCGAACCCTCCACAGACAGGAAGAGAGAAGAGCGGCGGCCCTGAACCCGAGCGCGCTCAGAAAGAACCTGTTGCTGGTACAGCTCCGCCCTGCTGTGGCTTGAGAGTCCGCCTCCATCCAACTTGGAAGAATCGTGATCTCTGATTCCGAGACCTGAGGGGAAACACTGGACTGATGAGTCTGTGACTGGACCTTCTGTCTTCAGATTTAGTTTCTGCTCGCCTATTAAGTTCTCTGAACAAGCGGATCAGAACCAGCTGCCATGTAAGTCATGCACCTGCAACTAAACAGTCGGGGAACGTAACGTTTGACAATTAAAATTTAATCTGGTGTGAAAAATGAGTGGAACTATCTGCAGGACTTTTAGGTTCTCAAATGGTACAACTGTTGGAGGTTGAGGAGAAAATGAAGACCACCATGTGACTTATTTTTAGCAGCATGCAAATGTGGCTTGGCGTGATGATGTCGACGATATGCAAATTAGCATGTGTAAACATCTGGCAACATCTAGCACCTTTTTGTGGGAGGAAGTTGACGACACAGCTCACAAGGTGAAAGAGCCACCTCTGGTCTAAAGTCGTGTTTATATTGAGTTAGAAGATCCATAAGGGCTTATCCCAAGATTAGCATGCTAAGCTAACAGTTCCCTGGCTTGTTTTTGCCCTAAACGGCCATAGACTTCTTACTGATACATTATAAGTGTGGTCATTTTCCAATCAGTTACTTGAATGCTTATACTAGACTAGGGAGAGCTATTAGCACGTTAGCTTCATCATTTTCTTTATCAGCCACAACAGGAGTCTTACTTCATTTCTGACGGCTTTTTCAGTAAATGTGAGGGATATGTAGGGTCTGTCATATTTCCTGGTCTCTTTCTGCAGGCTACCATCAACTGCTCTGTCAGCTCGGTGCACTGACTGACTTCACAGGCTGTTTCTCCTGCTGGGTTAAACAAGCAGCCTGTTTCAAAGAGTTCTCATGAAATCGTCTAGCACACTGCTGCTAACCACTTAATCATTCTCCCTCTCCTGATAATAACATTTTACTCTCTTTGATGTTGAATGTGCTACTACTAGTTTACCCGTTTAATTATAGATTCACTAGGATAAATACAATAAAGTTTATCTCTCACCAAATAGAATATTTACTAAGAAATCACAATGTAACCATAGACACATTACTTGGTGTGTGTGTGTGTGTGTGTGTGAGTGTGTGTGTGTGTGTTCTGTCTTCTCCATCCCCAGTGAGTCGTGGAGGATGGCTGCTTATACTGAGCCAGGATTCTCTGGAGGTTTCTTCCTGTTAAAAGGGAGTTTTCCTCTCTACTGTCGCTGCATGCTTGCTTAGTATGAGGATTGCTGTAAAGACTCTGACACTAGTCAGTGACTCGATGCGACCTGCTGGGTTCCTTATATAGGAACCTTGTTACTGATTGGCTTAATGACCTGACCTGTGTTGGAATGTTTACTGTGTGAAGGTCCTTGAGACGACTCTTGTCGTGATTTGGTGCTTTATAAATAAACTTGAATTGAATTGAAATGATAGAAACTCTCACAACCTCATCATGGGTGATTAATTTAGTTTAGTTCAGTAAAGTTTCGACTTGCCACTAACGCATGAAGGACATTAAGCCCAGAAACAACGCTAGTATGATGCTAAGGTAATCTGAGGCTAATGTATTCTAGGTAGTTTGGACTTTTCTGACATAAAATGTCTCTCAAACTCAGACAAAAAGAAATGGCTAACCCTGTTCCTCAACAGGAAGTTGTTTCAACAAGGGTGACTTCCTCCTCTGAGGCTTCGTGGGCGGAGCCTGCTGTCCCACGTTGGCATAGGGGTTTTCTATTGGTCGTCCACGCCGGCGTGACAGTGGCGAATGTCCGAGGGCAGGGCTGGTGCTGTGGATGGACAGCGTGGAGGTCTGTGTGGCGGTGTGAAGTGTGTGTGCAGCAGCAGAGGCATGCGTGTCAGGCTGAAGGGGTGGTGGAGGTGTGTCCTGCAGGATGATCATAGATCTGGCTTTTCTCTGCCGCTCTGCGTGGGCATGACTTCTCAAATCGGAGAGCTCCTGCAGCCTTGGCTCCGCCCCCGGCTTGAAGCTGGAGCGACTCAGTCCTTCCCCTCGAGCTGGGGGAGGAGGAGGAAGGAAAGACGGAGGAGGGCCTGAGTCGAGAAGGAAAAGTGAGGAGAGGGAGGAGGCAGAAGGAGGCGGGGGTGGAGCTGTCTGAGGAGGTGGTGGGATGGTGCCATCTGTTAGTGAGGAGCTCCGTGGAAACCGACTCTCGTTAATCAGAGCGGTGATCCTGTCATCCTCTGGTGTGCCTGTCATGGTAACCATGGAGACAGTGATAAATAAGCCAACAAACACCTGAAACTGTTCAATTATTCATCTGAAAACTGTAAATGTCTAAAACACGAATCTACACCAGTGGTAGTATACTGGTATCCTTTAGCTGATGTAGCTGTGAGTTACACGTGGGACCACTCGTCTCACCAAAGCTCTTGGTTCTGGACATCCCTCTGGGTAAAGCCATGGTGCTCTTCTCTGGCGCGGAGGGAGGGACCAAACCCTGACGCTCAAACAGCGACTGCAGACACAACAAACCCAGTTAGATCTAGCTACCAATCACTGATACTGACACAATACACAACACTAATATGATACAGAACTCTGAAACGATACCCAATACTGATACGATACCGATCATTGATACGATACCAGTCACTGATACGATACCGAAATGATACCGATCACTGATACGATACCGAAATGATACCGATCACTGAAATGAGACCGATCACTGATACGATACCGATCATTGATACGATACCAATCACTGATACAATACCGATCATTGATACGATACCGGTCACTGATATGATACCGATCACTGATATGATACCGGTCACTGACACAATACCGATCATTGATACAATACTGATCATTGATACGATACCGATCATTGATATGATACCGATCATTGATACGATACCAATCATTGATACAATACCGATCATTGATACGATACCGGTCACTGATATGATACCAATCACTGATATGATACCGGTCACTGACACAATACCGATCATTGATACGATACCGATCATTGATACGATACCGATCATTGATACGATACCGGTCACTGATATGATACAGATCACTGATATGATACAGATCATTGATACGATACCGGTCACTGGTACATTACCGGTCACTGATATGATACCGATCACTGATACGATACCGATCACTGATATTATACCGATCACTGATACGATACCGGTCACTGATATGATACCAATATGATACTATTCACTGATATTTATTTATATAATGGATCCCCATTAGCTGCTGCTTCGTGCAGCAACTATTCTTCTGGGGGTCCGACACCACAATACAGCAACCAATATTTACAATAAAATACACTCATTCTCACATCACAAAAACAAAAAACACAAAAAATAAAAAAACATCTGCTCCAATTACACAAAAATTACAAAACCATAGCAAAATCTGCATCAGCCATTTTGGACATTTCCTTCACATGTTCAATCACAATTCCCATAACTAAAACATCAATCTAAGGCTCTTCTTAAGATAATAACACTTTTACTGCTGTGTCCACAAAAATATATTTAACTTCTTTTTGTAAGTATTTAAATTATCCTCCAATAGAAAGTTAGGTAACGTGTTCCAAGCCACCATTGCTCTGTTACTCAGTTTTTTGTTTTAAAGTTGTTTGACACATCGGTAACACAAACCTATAGAGTGATGTTTGCCTAGTGGGCTGCATGGTGGCGCAGTGGTTAGCACTGTTGCCTCGCAGCACGAAGGTTGCAGGTTCGAAACTCGGCTCGGCTGTGGCCTTTCTGCATGGAGTTGCGTGTTCTCCCCATGCATGCGTGGGTTTCCTCCGGGTACTCCGGTTTCCCCCACAGATCACAACATGCCCTATAGGTTATAAATTGTAAGTCGCTTTGGATAAAAGCATCTGCTAAATAAATAAACATAAACATAATAAACATAGTGGAATGATGATGTATATCTGAGAAGAATAGAAACTTTCTGTAAAATAACTCTGGTACTTTAGTCATCACTACTCTCTTAACAAAACACAAAAGTGAATACTTCATTCTATTTTCCACATGCAACCATGATAGACGAGAATTCATTACACTTATACTAGTACTATATGAACACTGCAAAGCCAGACGAGCCGCTTTATTCTGAGCTACCTGTAATCTGGCCAAGTTACCCATCGATGTACTCGACCAGACTACAGAACCATAATCCAGATATGCCAATACTAAAGCTTGGACTACTTGCCTTAGCAGTTGATTAGACATAGACGTCCTACAGTATCTAACTACAGCAATCCCTCTTCCCATTTTCATCAATACCTGGTCAACATGATTATTCCATGACATGTGGTTATCTACTATTACCCCCAATAAATTAACATCCGTGACTTGCTCTATTTTTGTGTCACCTACCATCAGCACTAACCTTGGGTTTCTTTTAAGGAATATTTAGATCCTAAAATAATACACTTTGTCTTTTTCTTATTCAAAACTAATTTATTTCTTGTCATCCATGTGTCTATTACTGCTAATTCCTCATTTAAAATCCTGTTTAAACCCATCTGTATCTGCAGAGGCATGGATTGTGGAGTCATCTGCATACATTGTAATAGTAGCTTGATGTAAACTAAGAGGTAAGTCATTGCTAAAGATTGAAATCAACAATGGTCCCAGAGCGCTCCCTTGTGGCACCCCACAGCTCGCCACGACTTGCTCAGAATAACTCCCATTGAAATATACTATATTTTTCCTATCTGTTAGAAAGCTGTTCATACATGTTATGGCAGTCGATTCAAATCCATAGCACTGCAACTTATCCAATAACACATCGTCTAACAGCACTGCACCAACAATTTTTTTATTATCTATTTCTGTCTTCCAATCATCAGTCATCTGCCGCAAGAGCAGTAGCCGTGGAGTGCCCTTTCCTGTATGCGTGTTGATATACTGAATTCAGTCCGTTTATACAGAAATATTCTTGAATTTGTTCACATATTACTTGCTCCATTATCTTATCAAGAGCTGGTAGTAAACTTATGGGTCTGCTATTTTCTCCAGAAACTGGTTCTCTATTGTTCTTTGGTATTGGGATTATTTTGGCTATTTTCCATTCCAACGGACAAACACCTGCTCCTAGACTTGTATTAATAATGTGAGCTACAGATATTGCAATTAAATCAGCTACCCACTTTAACAACTTCATCTCCAATTCATCAACTCCAGCTGGTTTTTATTTACCATCCAGAAGTAATTTTGCTATTTTATTTGCGCACTTCGCTGGTGCGTTTCTATGATACCGAACACTCATACGATACCGGTCACTGACATGATACGATCACTGATACAATACCGATATGGTACCGGTCACTGATACGATATAGATCACAGATACGTTCCCGATATGATACCGGTCACTGATACGATACCGATCACTGATACGATACCGGTCACTGATACGATACCGATCACTGATACGATACCGGTCACTGATATGATACCGATCACTGATATGATACCGATCACTGATATGATACCTGATATGATACCGATATGTTACAGATCACTGATTATGATACCAAACACTCATACGATACCGGTCACTGACATGATACGATCACTGATACAATACCGATATGGTACCGGTCACTGATACGATATAGATCACAGATATGTTCCCGATATGATACCGGTCACTGATACGATACCGATCACTGATACGATACCGGTCACTGATACGATACCGATCACTGATACGATACCGGTCACTGATATGATACCGATCACTGATATGATACCGATCACTGATATGATACCTGATATGATACCGATATGTTACAGATCACTGATTATGATACCAAACACTCATACGATACCAGTCACTGACATGATACGATCACTGATACAATACCGATATGGTACCGGTCACTGATACGATATAGATCACAGATACGATCCCGATATGATACCGGTCACTGATATGATACTGATCACTGATACAATACCGATATGGTACCGGTCACTGATATGATACAGATCACTGATAAGATACAGATATGATACCAATCACTGATATTTTACCTGTCACTGATATGATACAGATCACTGATACAATACCGATATGGTACCGATCACTGATATTGTACTGGCCACTGATTATGATACTGATCACTCATATGATACCGATCACTGATACGATACCGATAAGGTACTGATCCCCGATTATGATACGAACACTCATACGATACCAATCACTCATACGATACCAATCACTGATATGATACAGATTACTGATACGATACCAATATGGTACTGATCACTGATACGATACCGGTCACTGAAATGATACCGATCACTGATACGATACTGGTCACTGATATGATCCCGATCACTGATATGATACAGATATGATACCGGTCACTGATATGATACAGATCACTGATACGATACTGATCACTGATATGATACCAATTTCTGATACGATACTGGTCACTGATATGATACCCTTCACTGATAAGATACCGGTATGATTCAGATCACTGATATGTTACCGGTCATTGATATGATACAGATCACTGATACGATACTGATCACTGATAGGATACCAATCACTGATATGGTACCGGTCACTGATTACGATACTGATCACTCATACGATACCGAACACGAATACGATACCGATCACTGATACGATACTGATCACTGATACGATACCGATATGGTACCGATCACTGATTATGATACTGAACACTCATACAATACCGATCACTGATACGATACCTAACACTATAACAATAACAGTCACCAATATGAACACTGATGCCGTCGTGATAATCATCACTGATACTGATGACACGGGTTGGCCCATTTTTTTCAGTGTAGCTATGAGCAGTGGCGGTTTTACCATTAGGCATAGGTCAGCGGCTGCCTGGGGCCCCCTTATGTTGGGGGGGGGGCCCTAGCCCTGACTGCCAGCACCCCTGTGTTAATGCCACAATGGACTATTCCTTTAAGATGCCGATGCACAAACAGGAAGCAATTGGTAGTCATTCCACTCCAATCCAGTTGGTGGCAGTAATACACCAAATTATTATTTGCCAAGTGCCATGAGACCACAAATAAGAAGAAGAGAAAGCAGATGTAGAGAGGCGGGAGTGTTCATAACAAACTTGAAGCGGTAGTCTAAACATTTAGCATGAAATGGAGTTATCCTAGTGGCTCCAATAAGAGAAAGAAGTAGCTTGCTTCAAAAAAGCTTTTATCTTCACTTCCGAAAGTGACATCGTTTTACAATGTAGACATCAAAAGGAACCAGAAAAGGAAAGACAATGGAAAATGTTTAAAGGGAGGAAAACAGACCAAAATGAAAAATAAATTAAAAAAGGCAAAAGCACAGGAGCACTGACAGGAAGAAGAACGCAGAGCAAATATTGGAGGCACTCAAAGGGAGAGAAAGACATGAAAAAAGAGGAGGACTTATAAAAAGGGAAAATAACTCATGTCAGAAGAGGGGAGAGTTTCGTAAATCCAGTTAAAAGTAAGATTGCCGAAATTTATTTTAAGGGGGCCCCATGTCTGTGCTCGCCTTGGGCCCCCAAATTGACATGATGTGGAAAACTGGACCCATAATGTTGATTTATCTGTTTTATGTTTGTTTTGCAGTACAAAGCCGCAACGATTCAGTCCAGATGAAAACTGAAAAACTCGTAGATGTAGCTGTTATCCACGACACAATCTAATAGGTTTAAGTCATTAAAGCTCTCAACAGACTAAATGGTGCATTCCATCAAATTAATCTCAACTTTATGTCTTCTGAGGTTTGTTTTGTTTATTTCCTGTAGCAGGGCTCCGGGTGAGAGAGCAGTGGGAGGAGCCTGGTGTCTTCCACTACTGAGTAAAGCTTGTCATCTAGTAAAATGAATTTAATCAAAGGAGAATGAATGAATGAATGAATGCAAAATGAGCTACAGGTGCAGTTGGTATGACTGACACTGAAGTATCAGAATATGCTCATCACGTCATTTTCACTGAAAATGTCCGATAATGATAAAAAAACACTAGTTAAAACCCAGAGGACATGAGGTATGTGAGTGAGTAAAAGAGTAAGTGAGTGAGTGAGTAAAAGTGTGAGTGAGTAAAAGAGTAAGTGAGTGAGTGAGTAAAAGTGTGAGTGAGTGAGTGAGTGAGTGAGTGACAGCTGTCCGGTTTTGGCTCCACGTTTAATGCATAAGGGTAAAGTAAACGGTTATTTGGAGAGGAGTCGTCTTCAGAAAACGTTGTTCTGTATTTTCTGAACGTTTTCAGGTGTTGGGTTAGGGAGACTAAAATGTTTTATAAAGCACCTCTCTAGATAAAACTCACGAAGCACTTGTTTGCTCGTCTGCTTTGGTTTTGCATGCATGTTTAAGTGTTTTATTTGTAACATTGCAGGTGAATCTGTGTTGGAGAAAGAAAAGCAGATCTAAATGCATAACTGTTTATACATCAGGAATCTGCTGGCCCAGGTGATCCATCCTTCTCAGCTGAACGTGCTGCTGGGTTAAAGGCAGCCAATGGAAAGGAACTGAATACAATAAATGTTGTTATGTGAATATACTGGTTGACCTGTTTTCCACAACGAGCACTGCTCTTTTTACATTTTTACTGCATTTTCAAGGATTATCTGATAAATCGATTGATTACTGAGGCTAATTAATCGATTACTAAAATAATCGATAGCTGCAGCCCTAATCTCATGTCCAAGCAGAGAGGGAAGGTGTTAAAGTCTGACTGTGTCCTGGAGTTTTCCTGTGTTCAGCCATTTTGCCCCATCTTACGTTAATCTCTGCCTGTGTGATCCGCCGACTGGTCGGTCGCTGTTTGACCGTCGCTGCTCTGAAGTCGTCTGTGGGGCGACCTCTGAGAACTACTTCCTGTTGACCTCCAGCTAGCATCTCGTCCAGTTTCTCTAGAGGGTGAAAAGGAGCAACATGAGCAAACTGGATTATTAAAACACAAATTACAGCTAGCACCACAACAACAACAGAATCCACGACCATGTCAGAACTAGGGATGCACCGATACCGTTACTGGTATCGGTAAAAGTTAACTGATACCAGGAACCGATACCAATGCAGTTGCTTGAAAATGGCTTCACTGTAACTTGTCATTTCTGTTCACCTAATATTTTAGTTTTGTGATGATTTCTATTCATATATTTTACTTTTTATCTACCTCACAGTCTTTTCCTGTTGAAAGTAGAGAAGAAAAATAAATTCTGTATTCCAAATCATTGCATTTTTTGTGTGGTAGAGGTATCGGTAATTGGTATCGGCGAGTATTCAGATCCAAGTATCAGTATCGTAGCGGTTTGGAAAATGTGGTATCGTTGCATCCCTAGTCACAACAACCAGGACCACAGATCATTCCAGGATTCATGACTTCAGCCGGATTGTTTTATTTTCACTTCATCAGAAATGCTCGTCTCCTCAGCTGCAGCCCTGAATAATCAGTTTCTGGTAGCATCAAGTTGTTTATGATCAGAAAAATGAATGCTCAGGTTTCTGTCTGAACCGATGTTCCAGTACCACAGTTACCGCGGTAACGTAGCGGGGTGTTTGGTAGCAGCTGGACACAGTGGCAGCTTGGATAGGGTGGTAATGCAACAATACGCGGATTGGTAGCGAGCTGTCATGACACGTGGATGTCCTGTCCAGCTGCTTTTACGTAGCTGCATTTTGCTAACATGAGGCTCACATGGCAGCAAAAACGATCTCTAAAGATCTGATTGGTTCTGATCAGCTGAGTGGAAATGTGAAGTCCCATGGTTCACACACATCAGTGTGTGTAAACCAATCGGTGGGTTAACCCCCCAATCCCACCCCTTAATGCTGAGTGTCAATCAGGGAGGCGTTGGGTCCCATTTTTCCTGTCTTTGGTAAGACCCGACCAGGATTTGAACCCTGATGTCCCAGTCTCAGGGCGGACACTGATACCACTAGGCCACTGGGCTGGTGCCGTCTCCTGGTTGACCATTAAAAAGGACGTTACTCGCTTGGGAAGCTGTTATAGACTTTATTGACCCCTCAGAGGGGAAATTTGCTTGTTACATCAGCACCAACACTTGAGAGTGTGTCAGTTAATAACACTTTAAAACAATTATGGCAAACCATTTGTGTATTTATTGGCTTATCTAGGAGTCGTTTTTCTACACCAGGGCCCTCATTTATCAAACGCCCACAGAAACTGTCCTATATTCCCTCCTATGTCCAAAATTTAGAGTGTGTGTACAAACGGTCAAATTCCTGATCTAGAAAACGTGCGGTGGCCGCTCGAACGCACGTTCCTCCGCAGTCGTCTGATGATGAATCCCACCTGTGCTACCCAGGTGCTCGTGCCCGTTCTCAGTCATTTACATACAGGAACACCCTCAATTAACCATATTTGGTCACGCTACGCCCCCAGCAGGTGAGGGGATTCCCTGTTTTTTCCTCCCAAAACAAAAAGAAAAACTTTATTGATCGCGAGACGGAAACACTGGCTGCCGAAGCGCAGATCGGTTATAACACAAGTTGCAGGTGGAGGTTATAAACGCGGTTGGGACAGAGGAGAAGTTTTCGTCAGAAATAAGTAAAAACTTTAGTCTGATAAATCGTAGAGTAACGAGTTCTCATTTAGGTTCAAAGAGTCGTTCTATTAGGAGTTAGTTTTATTTGGAAATGGTGTCTGAGAGTCTCTGAGCTGTCATTCAGTCTGCTTACCTTGGCAACGCGGCGTGTACGATCGGGTTCTAGTCGTGAAATAGAATATGAACTGGAATCAGATTCATGCGGTTTGTCTGTCGTTTGAGATCAGAGCGCTCACGGAGAACACGTTCCCTCCAGAGAGGACGCTCCGTTAAATCCTCCAATAACAGATCAGCCATGACATCATGTCAGATTCCCGTCGGTCACACGTGTCTTTTATTGGTTTGAGCACCAGTTATGCACGAAAGCCATTTTTCCACCGACAACTACATACTGGGTAAATATCATTTGTGGATGAGGAGCATGCATGGATACCTGAGACCATCAGTACTGCTGTTCCCCTGTTCTACCACTAGATGCTGCTCCTTCGCACAATCAGAGATGTCCTTACATTTAGGAACGTTTCCACGCACACGTACAAATTAGAAAATACCACACAATGCGTAAAATCGTTCCCACGCCCAGATCTGTTCGTAAGTATGGTCGATAAATGAGGGCCCGGAACTCATCTGAGGTTTGGTGTGAATGTTTGTCAGGGGGTGCTAGCCAGTTCTCTTCAGGTTAACAGAGTCAAACTCTTGCAGTTGGTGGAACTTCCAGTAGGACACGTCCTGTAGGACGGGAAATATCCTGTAGGACAGAAAATGTCCTGTAGGACACGTCCTGTGGGACACATCCTGTAGGATGGGAAATGTCCTGTAGGACATGCCTTGTAGTGTTGCCAGTCCCCACATGCCAACGACAGTGGCAAGAAACGGGGTCAAAAGGTGGGCCACAGAGATAAGATTGGACCCACACTGAAACACACTGAACTGGCTTCTGCGAGTAAAATCAGCCAGAAGACAGGAGCCCAACTGCACAACAAGCATCCAAGCTGAGGGTCACAGAAGGGTCGCAGGGACAAGAGGACAGAACTGGGCAAAAGGTCAGGAGGCTGACCCAACCTCTGGCAGGAGCGGGAAAAGAAGGACTGGAACAGAGTGAAAAACAGCTCATCGGATCAAGAAGCCCTCGTCAGGAATGTTGGAGGGAAACTGAAGAATGCTGCATGTAGTGAAAATGATACCAAATGTCTTGTGTTGAGCTAAAAAGTGTGTATCTGGTAAATGACCCCATGACCTCACTGTCATGAGGTAATGATATATGTGACTTTTACCTCGTCTAAGCTGGCCCAGGGACGGTATAAAAGAGCAGCCCTGAGCAGAGCTGGGAGACAGCAGTTGGGGCGGACGACAGGAAGAGACAGAGCAGAGCTGGGAGAGAAGAATCAGCCTTGTTCCTGTCAGCCTCCGTCCTCGGAGGCTGACAGGAACAAGTTTTGGGGCAGTCGACAGAAACAGAAGGAGCCGTAGCTCGAAGACAGAGTTGGTGTAAATCAACTCCTTATTTCTTAATTAATCGTTAGGACTAATTTCTCCTTGGGGGAAGTGGTTAGTTTTATATTTACTCATTTTTGTATTTTTTGATCTTGTAATAAACTTTTTGGAAAGAGATTCACATTCCTGATTCTTTCAGGTTCTTTTTAAAGCTTAAAGGTGGGAGCCCTGACCATATAGGGCAGAGGTAAGCACATAAATTATAAGTTCCTGAATCATCAGGATTTACTTTACGGTTTGTGACAAATTAATATAAAGAAACCTTAAGATAAAAGGAGCTTGTCTCCTTCCTCTCCCGCGAGTAACGAGATGTCTTAAGGATGATAAAACCAAAACATTAGAGGTTAATTTTTGGCTCTGATTGCAAGTGTGAAAAAGTCTCTATCAGCGCTGGGAGGTTGGATTAATTAGATAAATTGATAAATCTATGTTAGCCTGATCAACTAACAAGAATCATTTTATAGTTACCAACCACCCACATAAGCTGACAGGGGCGCAATTAATCCTAATAACCCAAATAATTGCCAGCGGGCTGTCCTCCCGCCGGGCTTCGTCCCTAGTATCTAAACCAATAGATAACGGGACTGATTAAAAATAAGTGGGCTACTACAAAGGGACAAGTCTTGCATATCATTCTACCTTAAAATAGAAGATATGATTCTAACTTAGGAAGTCCAGACCAGGGTCTAGTACGATAAAACTCACCGACATCCCCACCGAACCCTGATAGATGCACAGTCTCATAAGTTCTAACGGAACTGGGTTTTAACAGAACCGACAAATGGGACGTGCACGCGACAGTAGGACACATCCTGTAGGACAGAAAATGTCCTGAAGGACACGACTTGTTGGACACATCCTGTAGGACAGGAAATGTCCTGTAGGACATGCCTTGTAGGACACATCCTGTAGGACAGGCCTTGTAGGACACATCCTGTAGGCCAGGAAATGTCCTGTAGGACACATCCTGTAGGAAATGTCCAGTAGGACACATCCTGTAGGATGGGAAATGTGCTGTAGGACATGCCTTGTAGGACACATCCTGTAGGACAGGCCTTGTAGGACACATCCTGTAGGCCAGGAAATGTCCTGTAGGACACATCCTGTAGGAAATGTCCAGTAGGACACATCCTGTAGGATGGGAAATGTCCTGTAGGACACGCCTTGACGGACAAATCCTGTAGGACAGGAAATGTCCTGTAGGACATGCCTTGTAGGACACATCCTGTAGGAAATGTCCAGTAGGACACATCCTGTAGGATGGGAAATGTGCTGTAGGACACGCCTTGACGGACAAATCCTGTAGGACAGGAAATGTCCTGTAGGACACATCCTGTAGGACACGCCTTGTAGGACACATCCTGTAGGACAGGAAATGTCCTGTAGGACAGGCCTTGTAGGACACATCCTGTAGGACAGGAAATGTCCTGTAGGACACGCCTTGTAGGACACATCCTGTAGGCCAGGAAATGTCCTGTAGGACACATCCTGTAGGAAATGTCCAGTAGGACACATCCTGTAGGATGGGAAATGTGCTGTAGGACATGCCTTGACGGACAAATCCTGTAGGACAGGAAATGTCCTGTAGGACATGCCTTGTAGGACACATCCTGTAGGCCAGGAAATGTCCTGTAGGACACATCCTGTAGGAAATGTCCAGTAGGACACATCCTGTAGGATGGGAAATGTGCTGTAGGACACGCCTTGTAGGACACATCCTGTAGGCCAGGAAATGTCCTGTAGGACACATCCTGTAGGAAATGTCCAGTAGGACACATCCTGTAGGATGGGAAATGTGCTGTAGGACATGCCTTGACGGACAAATCCTGTAGGACAGGAAATGTCCTGTAGGACATGCCTTGTAGGACACATCCTGTAGGCCAGGAAATGTCCTGTAGGACACATCCTGTAGGAAATGTCCAGTAGGACACATCCTGTAGGATGGGAAATGTGCTGTAGGACACGCCTTGTAGGACACATCCTGTAGGACAGGAAATGTCCTGTAGGACACGCCTTGTAGGACACATCCTGTAGGCCAGGAAATGTCCTGTAGGACACATCCTGTAGGAAATGTCCAGTAGGACACATCCTGTAGGATGGGAAATGTGCTGTAGGACACGCCTTGACGGACAAATCCTGTAGGACAGGAAATGTCCTGTAGGACATGCCTTGTAGGACACATCCTGTAGGCCAGGAAATGTCCTGTAGGACACATCCTGTAGGAAATGTCCAGTAGGACACATCCTGTAGGATGGGAAATGTGCTGTAGGACACGCCTTGACGGACAAATCCTGTAGGACAGGAAATGTCCTGTAGGACACATCCTGTAGGACACGCCTTGTAGGACACATCCTGTAGGACAGGAAATGTCCTGTAGGACAGGCCTTGTAGGACACATCCTGTAGGACAGGAAATGTCCTGTAGGACAGGCCTTGTAGGACACATCCTGTAGGACAGGAAATGTCCTGTAGGACACGCCTTGTAGGACACATCCTGTAGGCCAGGAAATGTCCTGTAGGACACGCCTTGTAGGACACATCCTGTAGGACAGGAAATGTCCTGTAGGACAGGCCTTGTAGGACACATCCTGTAGGACAGGAAATGTCCTGTAGGACAGGCCTTGTAGGACACATCCTGTAGGACAGGAAATGTCCTGTAGGACACGCCTTGTAGGACACATCCTGTAGGCCAGGAAATGTCCTGTAGGACACAACCTGTAGGAAATGTCCAGTAGGACACATCCTGTAGGACAGGAAATGTCCTGTAGGACATGCCTTGTAGGACACATCCTGTAGGCCAGGAAATGTCCTGTAGGACACATCCTGTAGGATGGGAAATGTGCTGTAGGACACGCCTTGACGGACAAATCCTGTAGGACAGGAAATGTCCTGTAGGACACATCCTGTAGGACACGCCTTGTAGGACACATCCTGTAGGACAGGAAATGTCCTGTAGGACAGGCCTTGTAGGACACATCCTGTAGGACAGGAAATGTCCTGTAGGACAGGCCTTGTAGGACACATCCTGTAGGACAGGAAATGTCCTGTAGGACACGCCTTGATGGACAAATCCTGTAGGACAGGAAATGTCCTGTAGGACAGGCCTTGTAGGACACATCCTGTAGGACAGGAAATGTCCTGTAGGACACGCCTTGATGGACAAATCCTGTAGGACAGGAAATGTCCTGTAGGACAGGCCTTGTAGGACACATCCTGTAGGACAGGAAATGTCCTGTAGGACACGCCTTGATGGACAAATCCTGTAGGACAGGAAATGTCCTGTAGGACAGGCCTTGTAGGACACATCCTGTAGGACAGGAAATGTCCTGTAGGACACATCCTGTAGGACACGCATTGTAAGACACATCCTGTAGGACACGCATTGTAAGACACATCCTGTAGGACAGGAAATGTCCTGTAGGACACATCCTGTAGGACAGGAAATGTCCTGTAGGACAGGCCTTGTAGAACAGGAAATGTCCTGTAGGACACATCCTGTAGGACAGGAAATGTCCTGAAGGATAAGTCCTATAGGACACGTCTTTTAGGACACATCCTGTAGGACGGGAAATGTCCTGTAGGACACGTCTTGTAGGAAACATCCTGTAGACCAGGAAATGTCCTGTAGGACACGTCCTGTGGGACACAGGTGGAAGAAGACTTTTTCCATGACCTGTGACCTCACACCCCCCAGGACTTGGTTTTTGTGGTACTAGATGGAGGTTTGTGATCACCAGGTACGTTTGGTGCATCCCAACTCGTTAAAGTGTCGTCTGTGGAGGAGTCTGCAGTTTGGGGAGGAAAACACGTGTCCTAAAAACTAGAATTCAGGAAGTTTGCGGGATTTTCTCTGCAGAAACCCTTTTGAACCTTCATGTTCTCCACCTAGAAACACTCCAGCTTTTTAAAGTTTCTGCTTCTAGATCTGTTGGAAACACGTTCATGCCAGACGATGACAGACACAAGCAGAGAGAACCCGTGACTCACCAAAGCGCCGCCTCCTGGCTGCAGACAGAACAAAAGTCAGAAACAGGAAACGGAAAACAAGTGTGGACTGGACGCTGAGTGACTCGTGTTTGTTTTACCTATATCCTCCAGGTCGGCGGTCATGGACTTGGATCGGAGCGTCAGTGAGGTGCTGGGGGCCCGTTTTGGAGGGGGCGGAGCTATAAGGTGAGAGTCTGAATCAGTTTGGTGCAAAGCAGAGAACATAATAAAGTTTCATGTAGATAGACGCGAGCAGCTGCAGCAGTTTCATGATGCCGATGCAGCCAGACGAACGAACGGAGCCGACCTGCTGGTTCTGGGTCAGACTTTAAATCGGGTTAAAGTCTGACCCAGAACCGGGGGGGGGGGGGGGGGCGACTTCCAACATCACCTCAGAGGGCCGACTCCAGGTCTGTCTGGATGTACTAGAGATAATAGGAGCACACAGGTGAGCAGCTGCACCTTTCTTCCTGAGCAGGTTGGTTTCTGACTTCCTGGAAACGGACACGACCTTCATCAGCAGACCGCTACCTCCTTGTCGGATCAGAGAGACGACCTGTCGGTGACCCACCTTCACCACGTCGGCCCCGTTCACCTGGGGGCCACACGCAGGTATTTTATTACATGACTGAATGCAGAGATGCTCTGACATACGGGGACCCGATGGGCGTTACCTCTATAAGGAAGTCTCCAGTCCGTAGCCCCGCCCTCCAGGCAACGCCTCCCTGGTCAACAGACTCCAGGTACTGGAGGGCTGGAAAGGCAGGTGTGGGGGCAAACTCCTCGATGGGCGTCTCAGCTGGAAGCAGAAAACAGTGGAGTTAAGGGGCGCCAGACAGGAAACTGCTGGTGAGGATGATGATGATGAAGGTTACACCGGAAACCAATAGACTGTGTGGGCGTTGCACAACCACACAGCGAGGAGTCTCCACCACTCCTCCTCCATCCTTCTGTTCTACCTTTAGCTCCTCGGAGGACGAAGCCAAAGCCCTCGCTCTCTCTCTTCTGCAGCACCGCTGTTTTCTCCTCGATCACGTAGTCGCTGGAACACAGGCGGCCCTTCGTTACTGCCAGCACCTGGTTTTACCAGCAGGAGGCGCTCTGACAGCCTCCTACACTCAGTAACTATTTACCTATAAAACAGCTGCGGCTAGCCGTTAGCATGTCAATCTGATTGTAACCGATATTAACATTAAATATTCATGAGCTTCACAGAAATCCATTAAAGGAATACAAACTTTACTTTAACACAAAGTACTATCTGATCAGGTGTGTGTGTATGTGGTACCTGTAGGAGGTGTGTGTGTATGTGGTACCTGTAGGAGGTGTGTGTATGTGTGGTACCTGTAGGAGGTGTGTGTATGTGTGGTACCTGTAGGAGGTGTGTGTGTGTTTGTGTGTGTGGTACCTGTAGGAGGTGTATGTGTGTGTGTGTATGTGGTACCTGTAGGAGGTGTGTGTGTGTTTGTGTGTGTGGTGCCTGTAGGAGGTGTATGTGTGTGTGTGTATGTGGTACCTGTAGGAGGTGTGTGTGTGTGTGTATGTGGTACCTGTAGGAGGTGTGTGTGTATGTGGTACCTGTAGGAGGTGTGTGTGTATGTGGTACCTGTAGGAGGTGTGTGTGTATGTGGTACCTGTAGGAGGTGTGTGTGTGTGTGTGTGTGGTACCTGTAGGAGGTGTGTGTGTATGTGGTACCTGTAGGAGGTGTGTGTGTGTTTGTGTGTGTGGTACCTGTAGGAGGTGTGTGTGTGTGTGTATGTGTGTGTGTGTATGTGGTACCTGTAGGAGGTGTATGTGTGTGTGTGTATGTGGTACCTGTAGGAGGTGTGTGTGTGTGTGTGTGTGTATGTGGTACCTGTAGGAGGTGTGTGTGTGTTTGTGTGTGTGGTACCTGTAGGAGGTGTGTGTGTATGTGTGTGTGTGTATGTGTGTGTGTGTATGTGTGTGTGTGTATGTGGTACCTGTAGGAGGTGTATGTGTGTGTGTGTATGTGGTACCTGTAGGAGGTGTATGTGTGTGTGTGTATGTGGTACCTGTAGGAGGTGTGTGTGTGTGTGTATGTGGTACCTGTAGGAGGTGTGTGTGTATGTGGTACCTGTAGGAGGTGTGTGTGTATGTGGTACCTGTAGGAGGTGTGTGTGTGTTTGTGTGTGTGGTACCTGTAGGAGGTGTGTGTGTATGTGGTACCTGTAGGAGGTGTGTGTGTGTTTGTGTGTGTGGTACCTGTAGGAGGTGTGTGTGTGTGTGTATGTGTGTGTGTGTATGTGTGTGTGTGTATGTGTGTGTGTGTATGTGGTACCTGTAGGAGGTGTATGTGTGTGTGTGTATGTGGTACCTGTAGGAGGTGTATGTGTGTGTGTGTATGTGGTACCTGTAGGAGGTGTGTGTGTGTGTGTATGTGGTACCTGTAGGAGGTGTGTGTGTATGTGGTACCTGTAGGAGGTGTGTGTGTATGTGGTACCTGTAGGAGGTGTGTGTGTATGTGGTACCTGTAGGAGGTGTGTGTGTGTTTGTGTGTGTGGTACCTGTAGGAGGTGTGTGTGTGTGTGTATGTGTGTGTGTGTATGTGTGTGTGTGTATGTGTGTGTGTGTGTGTGTGTGTGTGTGTGTGTGTGTGTGTGTGTGTGTGTGTGTGTGTGTATGTGTGTGTGTGGTACCTGTAGGAGGTGTGTGTGTGTGTGTGTATGTGGTACCTGTAGGAGGTGTGTGTGTGTGTGTGTGTGTGTGTGTGTGTGTGTATGTGTGTGTGTGGTACCTGTAGGAGGTGTGTGTGTGTGTGTGTGTGTATGTGGTACCTGTAGGAGGTGTGTGTGTATGTGGTACCTGTAGGAGGTGTGTGTGTGTTTGTGTGTGTGTATGTGTGTGTGTGGTACCTGTAGGAGGTGTGTGTGTGTTTGTGTGTGTGTATGTGTGTGTGGTACCTGTAGGAGGTGTGTGTGTGTTTGTGTGTGTGTATGTGTGTGTGGTACCTGTAGGAGGTGTATGTGTGTGTGTGTATGTGGTACCTGTAGGAGGTGTGTGTGTGTGTGTGTGTATGTGTGTGTGTGTGTGTGTGTGTATGTGTGTGTGTGGTACCTGTAGGAGGTGTGTGTGTGTTTGTGTGTGTGTATGTGTGTGTGGTACCTGTAGGAGGTGTATGTGTGTGTGTGTATGTGGTACCTGTAGGAGGTGTGTGTGTGTGTGTATGTGTGTGTGTGTATGTGTGTGTGTGTGTGTGTGTGTGTATGTGTGTGTGTGGTACCTGTAGGAGGTGTGTGTGTGTGTGTGTGTGTGTGTGTGTGTATGTGTGTGTGTGGTACCTGTAGGAGGTGTGTGTGTGTGTGTGTATGTGGTACCTGTAGGAGGTGTGTGTGTATGTGGTACCTGTAGGAGGTGTGTGTGTGTGTGGTACCTGTAGGAGGTGTGTGTGTGTTTGTGTGTGTGTATGTGTGTGTGTGGTACCTGTAGGAGGTGTGTGTGTGGTACCTGTAGGAGGTGTGTGTGTGTTTGTGTGTGTGTATGTGTGTGTGGTACCTGTAGGAGGTGTGTGTGTGTTTGTGTGTGTGTATGTGTGTGTGGTACCTGTAGGAGGTGTGTGTGTGTTTGTGTGTGTGTATGTGTGTGTGGTACCTGTAGGAGGTGTATGTGTGTGTGTGTATGTGGTACCTGTAGGAGGTGTGTGTGTGTGTGTATGTGTGTGTGTGTATGTGTGTGTGTGTGTGTGTGTGTGTGTGTGTGTGTATGTGTGTGTGTGGTACCTGTAGGAGGTGTGTGTGTATGTGTGTGTGTGGTACCTGTAGGAGGTGTGTGTGTGTTTGTGTGTGTGTATGTGTGTGTGGTACCTGTAGGAGGTGTGTGTGTGTTTGTGTGTGTGTATGTGTGTGTGGTACCTGTAGGAGGTGTGTGTGTGTTTGTGTGTGTGTATGTGTGTGTGGTACCTGTAGGAGGTGTATGTGTGTGTGTGTATGTGGTACCTGTAGGAGGTGTGTGTGTGTGTGTGTGTATGTGTGTGTGTGTATGTGTGTGTGTGTGTGTGTGTGTGTGTGTGTGTGTGTGTGTGTGTGTGTATGTGTGTGTGTGGTACCTGTAGGAGGTGTGTGTGTATGTGTGTGTGTGGTACCTGTAGGAGGTGTGTGTGTGTTTGTGTGTGTGTATGTGTGTGTGTGGTACCTGTAGGAGGTGTGTGTGTGTGTGTGTATGTGTGTGTGTGGTACCTGTAGGAGGTGTGTGTGTGGTACCTGTAGGAGGTGTGTGTGTGTTTGTTTGTGTATGTGGTACCTGTAGGAGGTGTGTGTGTGTTTGTGTGTGTGGTACCTGTAGGAGGTGTGTGTGTATGTGGTACCTGTAGGAGGTGTGTGTGTGTTTGTGTGTGTGGTACCTGTAGGAGGTGTGTGTGTGTGTGTATGTGT